>NW_012130066.1:183038-199646 GCF_000143395.1 Atta cephalotes
ACTGCAGACCGATAATAAGTGGTCGTGAATCTCGAAGACTCAGAGCAGAAAAGGAGGCAGAGGGAAAGAAGGAGAAAGGGTAGGGATCCTGGCCGACCGTCTCTCGTTATCCACGCCACGGTGTCCAGCCGTCCAGCCGCGTGACGTCACCGCGCGCGTGTGGTGTGTGGCCCCGACGATGCCCTGCGTCGGGGTCGGGGTAGGGGGGAGGATGGATGTGCATCCGCACGTTCCGCATCGTGTACGCGCGCTCGTGTATGTATTGTATGTACACACAGGTGGTGCATCGCACAACACGACGAGGTGCTACGCCCGCGCGACTCCTCGCGAGTATGCATGTATAGTTGTATACGCATATCCATCCGCATACGTATAAATACATGCACGCGCCGTGCGAGCGTCGAGCGCGCGTGCATGATTAAACAGAGTCGAGTAGTAGAGGCTACAGCAAGCAGCGCAGGCAGCGTCCGAGGGACGAGAGATGCATGACGGTGCACTGCTCGCTGGCGATATAACGTATACTACACAACCCGAAGGGATGGCTGCTGGTAGGGATCAGGGGGAGCCGAGGAGGGGCCGGTAGTCGTGGCCGAGGAGCGACGGAAACATACGAGAATAGCAGTCGTCGCTCCGTCGCTTCCCTTTCCACGTCGCCGCTCGTTCTCTCTGTCCCGCTCGTGGCCGGCGACGATCGTTTTGACTTTGTCGTCGACGACGTCGACTCCGTAGCTCTCTCGTGTCTCCTCGCTCGGGTTCGCGTCGCCTCGGAGTAGTCGGACTAGTCGGAGTAATCGGAGAGTCGGAATTCGGAGTCAGTGAGTCCGTGTCCGTCGTCGTGGTAGGATCGCGCGACTGCCGTTTGCCTACGGCCGCGCGCGTCACTTCTTTCTCTCGACTCTCGTCGTGTTCTCTCGTCATTCCGTAAGCGAGCGAGCGAGCGCGTGCGCGCGCCGTATGCTCCAGCAGTAAAATAATATTTGGAGAAATCGCTCCATTGTGTGCTTGTGCATAAACGCGATTCGGAGTACATACCAGTACATATCAACACGCCCACCGCGACGCTATCCATGTGCGCGCGCCGCGCCGTATGTAAACGCTGTCTGATGTTTACGGATCTGATGTAGTGTTCTCGTCGTTCTCGATCGCTCACTCGTGTTCTTCGCGCGTACACGCGCGCCTCTGTCCGGCAGCACGGCAAAGTGACTACCGATCGACGAACTGGTTCTATCATCGTGGAATCGAGCGTGTTTTATCATCCGGCGTGTTTAGAATCGAACGGGCCGGCCGGTGCCCGGTTTTTATCAGGACACGAGGGACAATGGATTAATTTTCACCAGGGTGCGAGCAGCTACCAGGCGCGGCGGCTGCGACTGGCTTGGTCCAAGTTATAAGCGGAGTGGAGCACAGCGGGAGTAAGCGATAAATCAAGGTGAGAATCCGGCTTTGTTTTCGAGAAGGGTTGCACGATAGCCGCACGGTCTTTCCATTGACCAGCCTCACCGGGCCCGCCGAACCTTTTCGCATTCTCTCTCTCTCTCTCTCTCTCTCTCTCTCTCTCTTCTGTTCTCTCTGCGTTTCTTCCTTCTATTCCGTCCCGTTCGGACGAGGCTTTCTCCTCCTTGACTCTTTTCCGTTCCGTTTCTCTCTCTCTCTCTCTCTCTCTCTCGCTGTCTCTCTTTCTCTCTCTGTCGGATCCCTCTGCGAATACTGCAAACGAGCATTCAACGAGCGCATAGCATATATTCCATCGGCCTTCTGTCCTCATCCTCTCCACATTGCCGTACGCTGCTCCTCTGCAGCGCGCGAAGACAGATCCGAGGGAAAGAGAAAGAAAGAGAAAGGGAAGAGGAAAAGAGACACAATGCGTCGTTTCTCCGGGTTCGGCTTGGACGACGGGATCTTGACTACGATTCTGTTCTCTTACCATCGACTCTCTCTACTGCCGCCGTTGCCACTGTCTTCCTATGCAAATCCACGCCGGCGGAAAGTCGTTAACAGTCGAAAGCAATGCGTGAGGATCTATGTGCTATTTAATAAGTTCTCCCTTCGTGAAAATGAACAGTGATGAATCGAGTTCGATAACCTTTTCTTGACAGATAAATTGTGAAAAATTGAGCGATTCGTTGCTATTTCAAACGTGACGTGAAAAATTGATGCTCGGAGAATATTTCAATACTTTTTGTTTGAGAGCCAACGGAAAAACTAGATAGACACAAAAAATAAGTGCCTATCGGAAGCATGTTACCATCTCTCCGGTTTTTTACCAAGACCGGAAACTTCGGCTTTTTGACCAAATCTCCGGCACAGGCAAAAAACTTTGGTCAGAATGTCGATTTTCCTCCGATTTTTTAGAAAATATTTTCCACAGGAGAGTCAGATCTAATGACCGATTTTTTTTAGAGAACGCACTGCAGGATTTCTATTTTTTCGCAGTTTCGTGCTATTTATAATAATTATCGATCTCCGGGAGAATCGTCGATCTCGAGTAAAAATATTAATCGATAGTCGTCTGAACCGTTTTGAGTTAATTAATTTTAATCAGTTCAACTAACTCTTCATATTTTTCTTTTTTAAGTTCTATTATATTTTCTAGTTCTAAGATGTAGAAAAAATGAAGAATTAGAACTGAGATTAAAGTTAATCTACAGTAATAGACATGGACATGTCTAAAATGTCTAGTTAGAATTTTGATTGAAAATGAACGAATTAGAATTTTTTTGTTAAATCTAATAGAATTTTAATTGAGATAATCAAAATTCTAACAGTAATCAGAATCTTTTAATTCGTCTATTTGCAATTAATTATGTTTCTTAATATATTTAAAAATTTAACTAGATACAAATCTGAAAATAATTTTGTTGAATCATCGAAATAATTACTGTAGAATGCTCAAGTGTTGACAATGCTGCAAAAAGTTTTAATATTTTAACAACTAGTTGGATCATCCTACATTCGAACAAAATTATTTTTAGATCTAGTACCAAATTTTTAGGTACTTCAGCAAAAACTGTTTTTTCCGTATGTATGAGAAAAGGTGAAATCAATTCTTAATCCCTAACGAAAATACAAACGTGTTTATCCCTTTCGTGATACCGTGATACATATGATTTATTGTTAAATACAGTATTTAACCTGACTGTATTCAAACACAACAAATATTTCAAGTTGAAATTTCTTAATACGCTCTCGAGTTAGAATAGATTTGCAGACAGGATGCGCCACGATTCGCAGCTAGACGCGTTATGATTAATCGGATGTGTACACACCGAGAGTGCTTAATACAGTGCAATCATTGTTATCCCGCGGGATGGCGGATGCTTATTTGCTTAATATCCCAGTTGACTGTACAAATCTGCTGTTGCGTTTTCTTGATGGTTAGATGCCTTGGAGTTCACATGGAAGTTCATATCAGCAAAACGCCTACACATTGTATAGCATATGCGATAATTTTAATTACACGCATGAAATAGGATGAATTAAAGAGAATCTAGATATAAGCATATTTTACAATTAGTGTGAAGTAAAGGAAAGAATTTTGCTAAAGTATATTTAAAAATTTAGCTGGGTACAGATTTAAAGATAATTTTGTTAGACCGACAAAATAATTATGTAGGACGTCCAAGGTGTTTGTTAAAATTAAAAATTTTTTACAGCATTACTCTCATTATGCTTGAACATCCTACATAATTATTTTGATGGTCCAACAGAATTATTGTCGGTTTTGTACGTAGCTAAATTTTTATAAAATTATTCTTTTCACATTAATGATATACATAAATTTGTTTAATTTATTACGTATAATTATATAATTTCACCAAATTACTGTAATTTAAAATGTTAATTTTGAATTCTAAAAAGCCGAGAAGAACTTTGTAATTAATTATTCGTCCAGCGAGTTTTGTAATTTTATTGTGTACGCTACAATAGAATTTTCATTATAATACGAAAAATATGTAATATGATTTTTTTTACCTATTAAATGATGAATAATATATTCTTTACATTGCATTGTTATATTTATATATCCGGGAGAAAAACACAATTAGCACCTTTTTTTAAATTATTTTTAAAATTCCGATTTGAAACAATGTTTTAATTAGGATAGAAAATATAAATATAATTCATTTTCTTTTCCGTTATATTATATACACTTCCAATTATAATGTATCTTATGTCATGAATTTTCAAAATTTAAACACTATCACCTGAGAGAAAAGTGTACAAAATTTTAATAAATAGTTGTTTGAATAATACTATTTGAATATTTATTAAATATATTTGATACAAGAATATTAATTTGATTTAACTATCACTTTTTTTATTTAGAAAATATTTATATATTTGCCGTAAGTAAATAAATTAGTACTCATACAAATATTATTAAAATTTAGAGTTGTCATATTTTTCTCCACACAAATACTTGTTGGCACAGTTACAAATGTTTTTTTAAAAAACAAATCTTTTTTTATTAAGATCAATTTCCTTTATCTCAAAAATGTTAAAAATTTTGACATATGTTATTTTTATATTAACGGAACGATGCCACTTAAAATTTATACTAGATAGTATTTATATCTTACAAGCGTTTTAAAAATATTTTTAAATGTAGCATGGTTATTACTGACTGGGGGACATTGTTGAAAAATTAAGTTGACTTAATGCCATGACAGTCAACGTCTCAATTTTTTCTGTGTCTCTAAAATTTTTTGTCTCTAAAATTTATTAGTGTTAAGGTAATATTCCTTCTTCAAAAGATGCACATTAATCTAGAGAATGTATATTACATTATTCGCTGGAAACAAAAAAGAGCATGTTTATACTGAATTTCTGAAAAGAGGCTATAGTCTCTTATTTGTCAATATCATATCACAAATGTCACAATACACGCACGCGAGTGCCATATTAGGATTATATAGCGCATAACGAATTACCATAAATATCGTGACGACAATGTGTGTCCACGTTCTTGGTTAGGACGTCTCACGTCTCTCATCGACGAGAAAGCAGCGACGATCGCGTTTATCCGGGGCGTGTCCGCACAATCGAATTCGTCGAAAGCATGCATATATGTTGGACGCTGGACGCGAACGTGAATCACGAGAAAAAGTGGACTCGCGTGAATGACAGCGTAGTATAGCATTTGTTTGAACTCGACCACACGCCCACGCACCCGCGGGACACGATCCCGAACTGTGGACAGAAAAGAAGCGTCGCGAAACCGCATCCGACGTTTATCTGTCAGGTTTTTTACGACTATCGCGTGTAGCTTCCGGCGTGTATACCAGCGCTCTCGTTAAATTTGCGCCGCGTACACACGCATGCACGCACGCACGCATGCAGGAGGCAGGCTATTTACGAGCGTGCAGCTTGCGTATTTTTCGCATTCGCGCGATTAGCTATTCGCGTTCGCATTCGCTCCGCAGCTCAGCTCGGATTCGGCGCGCGATAGCGCGTTGAAACTTTATTGCACCTTAATTTTCCCAACGGATGAATTGGATATTTACAACCGACGATAAAGACGATGCCGGCGCTGCTTTGTAAGGTGTCGTAGGGAGCCGAAAAGAAGCCGCAACAGCGTTGTAACGCCTAATTACATTCGCCGCGAACATATCGTACATATTTGCATCGCAAATCTTTCACCAGGTAGTCGTCGACGTTGTTAATTTCACTCGCCTTGCCTCGCATGAATACATCAAGATAGAGATCAAGACTGATATGAAAATCGAAAGAACGTATCGTACATACGAATGAAATAAATATCAATATCTTTTAACATCAGCACTTCTCATAATTGTTTTTTAAATTAAGTACCTTACAGAGAAAATTCTGAGATGATGAAAATACATCTCTTCTTGGAATTGTAATAATAAAAGTAGATTCAGAGATACTTGAAGAGATACTGTTTGTTGACGATATTAATAATTTATATCTTGCTTGAAAGAAAACAGACTGGTATTCTTTTTTATCGTGTATTGTAGCATATATTGGATATTAAGATTCCCTCTTTCTTTCCGTTTCTATCTACGATATTGATAGATTATACTTTCAAAATATCACACAGAACATTCCTAAAGTATCGGAATATTGAAGTAGAAGTATCGATATTCCGACTATATCGGAGCATTGCTGCTTATATTGTCATAAAACTTTCGAGGGAATATCCACTAAAAACCCTCGATAGAATTTTACATCAGCATAACGGAAAATTCTCGATTATTCTCGGTCGTGCGTTTTTAGGACAATCGCCCTGATCGTTGTTGGAACGATGTTATCTTATCGTTTCCTGTACTCGCGTGACTTTTGACTGTTTCGTTACGCAAAGTCGCCAGTTTAATCTTTGAAGTCTTGCAGTTTCAGAATGAACTCCAAATCGTGCGGAACTTGTTAAAATCGCCGCATTACATACGTAGATAAAAATCTTAACACTAGAACCACCGATGCTATCCCGTGAGATACCGATTTATCAATTTTCTATTCCTGTCAGTCCTTTCAATTAGTGAAAAATTATTTTGATGTTACTTATATCATTATAATTATTTCTATTATATTCATATATTTTTAATATCTAGTTCTAAAAAGTTCGGAATAGTCCAGTCTAGTTCCAAAAAAATTGAAACGATTAGCAGAGCGAAAATAGCAGAGCGAAATAACTATTGATGATTCTATATTGGAAAACGATTATAATTCATATTAGACTGACGAGAATATACCAATTAAGAGAATCCTATTTTCGATCGAAATGAATCTTATTATAAATATGTTTAAATAAATATTTCAATGTGTATATAAATAAATATTTAAATAAATATTTCAATGTGTATATATTTAAATTCTGCAACCGCGCTACGCGTGAAATCTTGTTCAGTCTTGAAACGCAATTATGAATAGAATTAGAATAATATTATATACTAAATTGCCATACTGGCAATAAATAATTTAATAATATAATTTAATAATATAAATATATAAATTATTTAAAGTGTGTATAAATAATGAGAAATCAAAAATTTTTGTCAGTGTGGTGTTAAACAATATAACATTAAACAATGTAACATTAACACGAAACAACAATTTGAGATATGCTTCAGAGAATAAATATTTAAATAAGGCTCAAAATATTTCACTAGCTCGAGATTATCGATAGATTTCATTTTTGCTTTATAAAAACCTCGGAGAGAAAATACAATGTTGTGCAATAGTGTGCATTTTACGTTTATCATTTTATGCTCGTCGAAGCTAACACGAGGAAGATATAAAGCAGCTTCCGTTAAGGATAAGATTAAAAGTGTCGCAAACAACGACACTTATGGACGGCAATAATTACCGCGGGCTCGTTTTGTTCGTCGCCTGGCAAAGCAATAAAAAGACCGAGTTCTCTTGTTTGTAGTGATATATCGTCCCGTGCAGGTGGAAGACATCTATAATCGCCGAGCGGGCGATCCTTTTGGATATTTCAGCGCCCTTTTTTGAGTCCTTTTATTATTCTCTTGGGCGAGGCTGCCACATAGCCGACGCAATTAGAATGCACTATAATTGACTCGTTTCAAATACTGACGAAAAGGTGAATTATGTCGGGAACACATCGATATCGGATGAAGAGAACGATAAAACCAGGTTGAGCGTGCTAAGCGTTTAATATCGAAAAGCGATACAATTTGCCGCTCAGCACCGCGATTACTTTATGGGCACTTCATTGGCGGGGTTGGCTTTAGGGTGACAACGTGTTAAGCCGCATAGAGCGATTTTATAGGCTAGCGCTCCCCGCTGAAACAGACTATAAATCATTAACGAGGTCGGGGATAGGCCGTTGTGGTTCTTGTCTTCTTTATTTCCAAACTGTTACTAAATCTCGCATTAAAGATAATTAAATATCTCTCACTCAATTATTAAGTAAAAATTTATCTCATTTTGTTTTTAATTTATCGCACGTACTTGCTTAAATAACTTCCTTGTATTTATTGTTACTGTGTGATGATTAATTATTATATATAATTTCATTTTCAGCAATAAATGTATTTGCATATTTAAGAACTGATATGTGCAGTTTTCAGTCGTACGTTAACTTCAGCCCTCAGTTTACAGGCGTAATCGATTGAATACATACGTTTCGCGAGAGACGTGGTGAGCGAGAATACATTTCGCCCGCCTCGCTTTGTCCAAAGTATACTCCGGCATGTTCGACGCGATGTCGGAGAACGCGTTCATCCGTTTTGCAAATGGATTCGCGGAGGCTCGCTCCAGTGGCTTTTCGACGCGCTCGAGAGTCGAGCCTCAAGCCTAAAAAAATCTATGAATGGCGAAGGCGATCCGGAGCTGTGAAAAGCAGGAGGCTTAATGAAAGAAAGAAAATGTTTACACAGACTGGAGAGGGAGAGCGAGAATAAATAAAGGGTGAGAGACAGAAAGAGAGAGAGCGAGGGAGAGGGAGAGGGGGGGGGAAGGAAGCAGAGATGTACAGAGAACGCTCAAACCTGCGGTCCACGACTGCTCACTCCTTGTTTTCATTTTTTAGTTCGAATGCTCGACAAAAGTTTGTGGTCTCTCTCTGATATTTCCCAGTAGTCTAGCAATGTGAATGAGAAACATTAGGAAAAGAGCGCCATTGTCGTATTTTTGCGTTCTCGTGTTATTTATGACGAAACTTGGCCCGTTTCGTTTATATGAATGATAAAACGTTGGAACGTTGTATTTCGACAAGCAACACACCGGATATTTTTCTGTTTTCGATCTAATTTATTGAAGTCAAAGTACGCTCGATTACTCTAATGAATTTTTTATCCTAAAATATATCAAAGAAACATAAAATTATGTTATTTGATATTTTAACAACTATTAATTATGTGAATCTTCTTCTTAAATAAGAAAAAAAATCCTTTTATCAAGGAAATTTAATTATTGGAAAAAGCAATGAAAGATATCACAAAAACAATAATGCTTATCTGTAATGTGTCATGGTAATGCATGCGTGCCTTTTGTGGTTACTTTATCGTTTCATCATTCTTTTATTTTTCTCGATAACTGTGCGGTACTCATGTACTCACATTTGCATTTACGGTATGATTCATATGTTAACATTGTAACGGATTGTAAAATCAGTCTTTAGATTTAATAAGAAAAATGCATATAGAAAAAAAAAGAATATAACATACCTCTTACACATTTAAAATTCGCGTGCTAAAGACTCAACGATAATTATGGACTTATCGATAAGAGCGCGAAGTAGCGATAGCGGAGATAACATCCTCTGCCAAATTCAATATTTGAGAACCTATGATTCGTCAGCCAAGTATAGTTTTACAATCTGTTAACACTCTTTTTATAAACCTGTTCTTTTATGATATTTTCTTATAGTGAAGTTTCTCTGCACGATGTGAACATACAGTGGCTGTCAAAAGTTTTTAATGAATAATTTACTTTATTGCCCAGAAAAAAATTTTACAGATATCTTATATACAAATACTTAATATATTCTACACTGAGAAAAATTTCTTTTTGAAAATGAATAAATCAGAAAATCTGATTATATGAATCAAAATTTAAATAATTATCTAATTAGAACTTAATAGATTTAAGTCAGAAAAATTCTTATTTGTCCATTTTCAATCAGAATTTCAATTAACGCAGTCAGATTCTTTTTCAAATATTTTTCGAGTAATATTTAAAATATCGTATTCTAAATTGATTATAACAAGAATTTTATCAACTTATAAAATGAAAAACTAATTGACAAAAATGATCGTAAAATTATATGTCAGTTGGAAATTTTCGACAGTAATTGTACGTCTTCAGCAGATGAGGTAGTAAAATACGAGAAATAATCAACTTCAATGTCTCATTAAATCAAATTAAAGAGTAAAAAAATATTTTCATTCAAGCATAGAGTTAATGAAGCACCCAACATATGACTGTGTAATTTCTACTCTGCTTTCTTTGCCAACATTTTTCACGGTCAGTATCATCGGGCTAACGTTCGCGTAACGGACGCGGATTTGTCTGTCAACGACGCGCACGGCGTGCAAAGGTTAAACGTAATTATTTTCGCGCATTACGGTGCGTTCGCCACGGTATTTCCGTTCTGTTGTTTCGCGGAAAAGCTCAACGAGCGTGGTCCCGCTCCACCGGATTTTTGCGCCCCGTTTCCTCCGCATTTACTTTACCTTCGCGTCGTTTCCCTCGCGGGTGAAACGTTTTACAAGAGAATCCACGCGCGCCGAGCCCACTTCCGAAGCGAACCGCCTGTCCCGCCTGTTCCTCTACCTCCGTCTCCATCCGCAGCTATGCGGCTGTTCGTCACGGTATAAATGGAGAAACGAGAAGGAGCGAAAGCGACACTCTCCCTTTGTCTTGCGTTCCTCCTCGCGTCGGAGCAGGTGGAAACCACTGTACGCGTGTGCGTGAATGTGTATGTGCGTTCACTCGCTCGTGCGGGTGCATCTTCGCTGCAACATTACTTATTCACTAACTACAAGTTACGGTGGAGGATCGAATCTTCATAAACTTCTCGTTGTGTATAGAACATTGTAGTCACTTTACGTACAGTATAATAGGATGGGGATTTTTTTATCACTCTTTTCTGTTCCGTTATTATTTTATGATAAATCATAACTTTTTTGTTATCTTTATTTGTTGATACATATTTCTTATAAATATTACAAGTTTATTCTTAACTGTGTAAGATATATTCTACTTGATGAATAGACAGGATGAATGGATGTAAAAGATGTATCTTTATAATTTCTCTATATTTTTATTTCTCCATTTCTTTATAAATGTAATGTATTTATTCTTAACTGCATAATATGTATGTATATTCTAGTTGAGTTGGAGAATGGATAAGATGAATGAGATGTAAAGATACATCCATGTTGTTTGTATTTTATTATGCTTATCGTTAAATCTCTCTCTCTCTCTCTCTCTCTCTCTCTCTCTCTCTCTCAGATTATCTCCATATTATATCCGCTCTTTGTTTCTAATATTCTCAGGAACAAGATTTCTATTTCTAGTCGGTCTAATACGAATTATATAAATTTCTATTTCTGTCTACATTTTTTGCACAATAAAATAATTGAAAATATCAAGATTGTTTAAAAACAGTAAGAATATGGAAAAATAGATTATGGAGTAATTAGTTAGAATAACAGATTATATATTTAACTACAATGTTTAAAGTTAATAAAGATATGATTTTATATAATAATAAACTTCTGGAGATGCGTATCAGTTTTATATTAGATTTATTATTTTTTGATACTATATTTTTCACTACGCGAAAACGAACACGTCACACATCGATGCATTTCTTGTGCCTCCGCTGCCGTTGACCTCTCGTTCTAAATGCGGTTTTCACATAACAATTACATTAAACCGGTCCGCATTATCGTTAAAGGCCGGATTGTTGCCGACCGCCGCTTCGCGATTCTTCATTCTCATTTAAACTGACGCGACGAGCCGAAAGGGAACGGAGAATCATCTTGTGTCTTTTTTCGGCGCGCCTGGGGAAACATGATCTCGCATGCCTTGTCGCGCTGACCGGAAGAAAACGCCATTAGGAAGGATTTATCGTCGATTCAGGGCAGCCCGCAGTCTTTGTTTACTTTGCAAACGCCAGCATGGAGCGAGACAATGTCGGAACTGAGCATAAGTCTCTTCGTTTGCTAGTAGAAATCACTGGCTACAGTTTGAGGGTTTGAGCTAATTGCTTGTTAGCGATTCGTCATGCTTTTCAACATTACATTATTAGCCGTAATTTGTAGAAAAAGACGACTAACTTCGACCGGATTCACCGATTCTCAAATCGAGAATGCAAACATGCGCTAATGCTATCGTTAACTTCTTTCGCATCCGGTTTGCGTAAATAATATGGTACACATGTGTGAATAGAGAAAGTAATTCTTTTTTCAGCTTACGGCAACTCTTTCACAATACTTTCAAATTAGTTTACTTACTTTCAAATTATATTTGATTCTTTCAGTAAATGATATTTATAATGATAACAAAATTGAATTTAATAACAAAAATTATAATGAATGATGCATATTCGATAAAAAATGTTACACATAGAAAGAACAATTTTTCTAAAGTATTTAATAATTTAACTTAAGATAATCTAAAAAAACTACAGATCTGAAAATAATTTTCTTGAATTATCAAATTATATAAAATTGCCAAAATATCAAAATTTTTTGCAACATTGTTCATATTTAAATTTCTTATGTAATTATTTTAATGATAGTCTAACAAAATTATTTTCATATCTGTACCTGATTAAATTTTTATTATTTGACTAAAATATTTCAACAGAATCGGTCTTTCATGTACACAAACGTATTGGGTTGTCCGAAAAGTTCGTGCCGATTAAAATTTAAATTTTAGTATACATTTATTAAATTAAAATTTTCTGCGTTTCAATTTTCCTTCAACATCGGCACAAACTTTCCGGACAACCCAATATATTAATTATTAAATTAATTCAACGTTTTATACGTACAGATATTAATTCTTGGTTACTTGCATTACTCAATGGAACTTCATTAAAGGCAAATCTATCTATGTCGCTGAATATGTGAGCATTTACGAGCACAAAAGGCTTAAATATAAATTAAGATAATCCAGGTTTTAACTTCTAACAATCCGCGTAGGTGCAACCAGCCCTCGCGATATCCGCAGGGCACCACCTCCGCATTTCCTACACCGCGAAATAAGAGCCCACGCGGGAGAAAGACTACCGCTTCTCGTCCTAATTGAGTAACAGCGCATAATTCGTATGTTTCGCTAATGCACGTGTGGGTCGTACATTTTCACAGAATCGCGAATGTATCTACATAACGACCGTGCGTCACCGAAGAGAAGCGAGGGAAGAAAGAGTGTCGGTCGCATCTCATTCGTCCCGTGAGTTAATACTCGAGAAAACGAAGGAAGGGAATCAGTTAGTACCTCCATCGTTTTTTTCGATCTCCCTCGCCTTATCCGTGTCAGCCGTTTCTACCTTCTTCACCTCCTTCCTCATCGCGAGGCTACCACAAGAATCTGCATCGAGACGCGAAAGTCCCCTTCTCAGGAGGTCAGGAGACCTCCATGGATTGCTGAGAGATCTCCGATTGTGATTCTTCGTTTGGGAATCTGCAATAGTCCCTCCGTTCTACGAAACGACGCGCTTCGGGAATAAAGGAACAAAGTGTCGTCTCTCACAGGCTGTCTGATTTACTGAGAGCTTACAAGAAACAATATATAAACGCCAGAAAACGAAGATCGAGACGTATAAAAATAGAATACAGAAAAGAAATAAAATACAATATTACCAATGCACAATAACAATCAACCGTATACATACATAAGGAATAAAATATCATGAATGCTGCTATTTTTACCTGATGTTGCGATCAGTTCGAAATAAATAACAAAAAAGAATACAGTTGTATAAAGTATGGAGAATGTTTTCACTCTCTGTACGAATTTCTTTAGAAAGTTTAATAGTTACTTATTTTATATGCTGTTATTTTAAAAGGAATTTTTTTCGTACGGACTGTTTTGTGATCATACATGAAATCACACGATAGCAACAACGGAAAAAAGATGACGGGGAAGTTTGATCGCGTGCCATAAAATCGTAACTTTGTTGTTTTGTCGGGACGCATAATGCATGGGTAGACATGATTTTGTCGCGCAAGATTTTGTTCATTTTTTTCCGGCAACCTGTACTTTAAGGCGTGTATTACATAGTAATAGAATGTTGTGTAACCATTCCAAGCTAATTTCCCAAATTATAGCTTTAAGAAACACTTTAACAACGCTGTTCTATCAATTAAAATCAAGAATTTTTCTTTTATTAAAAAAAGAATATGAATGATCGAATACAATACGTATAACGAATGTATATAGAAACACACAAGTTTAACGATAAGTTATCGAAGGATATATAAATTAATCTTCCACCGACAAGTGGAATTGTTAGATTTTAGAGGCATAAGTTTTTAGTTGAATTTTAATAGATAAATTGGAATCCGTAAAAAATAAATAAAATACAATCCGACTTCTATGATAGGAATAAAAATTCCATGTTAAAGCCTTTACAAATATGTGAAAATGTTTTTTAGATTTTTATACACAGAAACAATATAAAAATCTGTACTGAAGTTCGAAGAAGAATTGCGAACCCAAATTGCGAACGAAGGATGAAAATTGTGTATGACACAATCTACAATTTAATTTTTAAGTTACAATATATTTTTTATGTATACTATTTGCAGTAAATGAATGCAGTACAATGAATTTTTATTTCATTCAATTATATTCTGTTCCACGTAGAATATGGCACTACATGTACAAAAATCCATATAAATTTATGTTTAGATATTTTCAAAAAGTAAATTTTATTTATACATATGAACAACATTCTCTCGACACAATGAGTGCAGTTTATAATAATCATTTGCGAAATATTGAAAAGATTTCAAGTAAAATAATTAATGTCGAACATATGTATTTTTCGAGTAATCATAGTTTACTGACATTAATGTATTCGAAACTAGTTACATTAATTCTGAAAATTTAGTATACAGTTCTCGAGAAAGGCAAGGTTGGGTCGATAGCAATATCACCCTTGCAAAACTCTTTCAAGGGTGAACCCTATGATGGGTGGGTGGCTCGTCGGTGGTGGTGATGCGGTGGTAGAGGTGGTGGTTACGCTACACTGATGGTGGTGTGACTATCGACCGAGTACCGACGATGTGGAACGTCGTCGTGGTTGCGCCATAAGATTTCTTGCCGTCTCGCGCGGTTTCTTTTTTCTTTATTGCCGAAAGTTTAATCAGGCGTACATTTTCTCAGAATATCTCCTTATAAATTATGTTTATCCCGTCAGAAAAAAATGAATGGACGAACGCAATGAAATATTCACGTCTTTACCGAATTACGAATTCTGGATCGTATTTTTACTAGAAATATACGTAGAGAGAAAAATTTTGCTAAAATATGTAAAAATTTTGCTGGACGCAGTTCTGAAAATAATTTTGGATCATCAAAATAATTATGCAGGATACTCAAACTGATTGCTACAATAGAATGATCAAAACTTTTTGCAGTACTGCTCATCATATTTGAAATTCCTACGTAATTCCAACAAAATTATTTTCAGATTTGTATCTAATTAAATTTTTAGATACTTTAAAATTGTTTTTTTCCATTCTTTTCCGAATCGTATTGTCCTATTTCATTCTCAGTGACATTTTGCTATTAAAAGCTTTTAGCAACTACATTGAGAAAAAATGGTATTAAAAGTTATATTAAGAGATATGAACAAAATGCATTCTAATTATACCAATTCAAAATTTTGGTTATTGAATTTCTAATATAATTCAATTTCTAACTGAATTATCTCGACTAGAAATGTCTGATAGATTTAACTATCTAGATTTAAGTATCTAATTATACCTTTATAATTGGATTTATTAAAATTCCAATTAATGCAATATATCATACTTTTTCAGTGTATACTTGTTACTTAAGTAAATACGATTCTTGTTAAGGAAAAGTTGCGACATTTTCACCAAATTTCTAGCTTGCGTTCAACTAGACCATATTTACCACAGCAAAACAGACAGTGCTCACCATGTTGATCGACGACACGCCCTCCGTGAAAGCAAGTATACAACGTAACCGAGTCTTAATTAGTTTCCTTGTGGAAGCCGTGGAACAAGAAACGACAATGTAGGAAGCTACTTCGCCGTGCTCCCTATTGGCCAACGCGCGTCTGCTCTCGACAGCGGGCTTCGTTTTTTTTATCCGCGCGGCGATTAATTAATCCTCGCCGGGCGAGTTCGCGATCGGTCGAGGTAAGATTTCTTGATGTACGCAATGCGCAAATAATTCCGATCGCGTCTTCGTGCATATATGTATGCGCGATATATGTATCCAGAGAAACTGCCAGAGAAGCCGCCACGAAGATGGACTTCTTTTTTCTTGTCTTGTCTCTGCGAAAAAGCTACTGTTTCCTTAAGAGAAGCGCAAAATAATGACGTACTTACTCGTTTGAGCAAGGTGTTTTTAAACGCCATCCTATGGCGTTCGCAGATGGATCTCTTTAGAAAAAAACTTCGAAAAATATGCAGATATTTTAATACGCATATGCTCATAAACGTATTAAAAAATGTGACACTTAAGTGTTATATTATACATTATGGATACGAATTAGAATTCGGTTTGTAAATCATTGTCAATGATTCACATCACTGTGAATCATTGATTAACCGATTTGATTGGTTGATCAATGATTTGCACTTTCCAATTTGAATTCAGTCCGCGTAATGCGTAGTCTGACATGAGTTTTACACTTACTCTGAGAGAAAAATGTTTTGTATTTGTAACTATAATTATATTATATATTACTGTAATTATGATTATTATAGTATAGTTCTAGCCACAAATATAGTTGGCAATCTAAAATGACTATAATTATAGTTATTATAACCACAAACTGATTGAAATTATCATAAAAATGATTCAAGACTATAATTATATTATATTGTNACANATTTATTATATAATATAGTNATNTATACTATTTTATTTAGTTATAATTTACTTAAACTTATAACGTTTCTTGTAGTACGT
>NW_012130066.1:199666-203263 GCF_000143395.1 Atta cephalotes
AATCAGTTTGTGGTTATAATAACTATAATTATAATCATTTTAGGTTAGGCCAATTATATACATTGCTAGAACTATACACATAGTTACTATTATTATTATTATTGTAGTAGTAATAATCACAATTATAGTAATATATAATTATAGTTACAAATATCAAACATTTTTCTCTCAGTGTACAATTAGCGATAATAATCTTTGTAAGAATTTCCTCCAGACAGCCAGAAAAAGATTATCCTAAAACTGTGCAAAAAATACGAATTTAATATCTTTAATACAGTCGCGTAATCGACTTGCTGAAGTTACGATTTATTTGCTAAAGTTGATTAAGATCTTACGAAGTATATAAAGTAATTTCTGTCATCTCTCTTGGTGTTATAAATCTTAAAAATACATAAGCTACTTTTACACGAAGAAGATGATTTTGCTGAAAATAAATTTAAAAATTTAGCTAGATACAAATCTGAAAATAATTTTGTTGTACTATTTGTATCAATTATACAGCACACTCAAACTGTTTGTTGGAAAAACTGATTGTTGGAATGTCAAAACTTTTTGCAGCGTTACTTATCATATTTGAGATTCCCATGTAATTACTTTGTTGCTTCAAGAAAATTTTCATATTTATATCAGCAAAATCATCTTTCCGTGTATGATTAGATTTATCTGAAAGAACTTTCAGAAAGATGTGCTTTTAAGAGTTTAATCTTATTTTCCAGTTTGAAGTAATATTTGGCGAAGGACATTTGAAAATATTATCGTACGTCGACATCGAGTTATGTATATTTTATCTCGTCAGTTTGCAGATAATCTTTGTAAACGTGGTTGAATTTGCTCCACGTTAGGCACGTTAGACAGGGACGACGCAAGCATTGCGTATCGGTCGTGCCCGACCTGTTTCTCCCCGGGCCTCGAGCCCGTTGAAGCGGACGACGAACGGGGAAACTTTATCGCGAACGCAACGAACGGTTGACAGCTCCGTGATGCATCGGTAGCGATTTGCATTGGCGTCGACTACACGGGAGCCAGTTGCGAACCCTGAACGAAGAAATTCTCGCCATTCTCCGCTCTGCATTCCGACCACACGTTTACCGCTGTACAAACCCGCTGAATTCTCATCTCACGTTTATCTCAAATTTCATGTTAAACAAGTCAGCTGGGAAAGAGATGATTACGTTTAATGTTGAGTGTTTGATAGCGATGATAACCATATGGCAGAAATATAAATATTACTGATATTTATTTGATATTTGCTTTATGTTATTAAATTTGATACTATTAATATTTAAGAATTTTTCTAAAGTCAGACAAGAAGCGTATATTTACTTTAAATAAATTAACATTACGTAAATGGTTAATAACTAATATTAATTTGCTTTGGTTTTAATTATTTAAAGTTTTTCATGTAATACAAATGAAAAATTGGAGAGATTGGATTGGAGAGACTGAATAGGTTTTGTCATTAAAATTGGACAATTTCTTATTCGTAGAAATGTAGAAATAATAATCGTATGCTACTGGGAAATTGATTTTCAAATTCAAACACAGGCTCGAACGCAAACTCTCAAACAAGCGAACCGTATCTTAACTTTGTTGACCTTCCTGTAGATTCCCTGCAATATTTACGTAAAGTCAGATTAGGATAGACACGATACAGACTGGTTCAATTATGGAATCGTGATTGCCAGGAGGCTTTAATACTTGTAACAGCTTACTCAATACATTTGCTATCGTTTCACCTTCGCGGTTATTTTTGTTAGTGTTATCAGCTTAGTCTTATCACTCCGATCGCTCATCTTCACCAATACTTTGATAATTATTATTATTTCATATTATATTCATCCATTATTATAATTTATTTTTTAATTAATTATCATTTTATTCCTCATTAATTTCAATATTATATATTTTTTATGTTTAAAGTTTGTTTTACTTTTTTATGAATCTTATTCAACATGGAAAGAATGATTTTACTGAAATATCTAAAAATTTAACTAGATACAGATCTGAAAATATAATTTTGTTGAACGATTAAAATAATTAGAAGAATATAGGAAACTCAAGCATATATACTGCATATTATACTGCAAAAAGTTTTGATGTTTTATCAACTTGAACATCCTACATAATTATTTTGATAATCCAATAAAATAATTTTCAATCTGAATCTAAATTTTTAGATATTTCAGTAAAACTTTCCATGTGAACTCGCATATCTCCGTATGAAAATTATCGCGTAATCTTTTATCGTGGTTGTAAAATTCTTGCAATGGTCAGATTCTCGTCGTAACACTAACGGATTCCTCAGATAGCCGTCACGATAATGTCGCCAATTTGTCTCGTGGAAAGCGCCTTCCCACGTGCTTGAACTGGCATTCACACTTATAGCGCCGTAACTTTCTAAGGCGCGGAAAGTAATCAGCACAGCAAAACGAGGTGACATCAATTATTAGCCATTTGTGTATATAAAGTACATAATACATGCAAATATATATAGTATTATCATGCAAAGAATATCTGTCAAAATTAAATGATGAAATATTGATAAAGAATTCCTTTCACGGATTGTCTTCATATCTATATCCATTCTTGGAATACCAATGTTTCGTGAACGTTGCAATTTATTTCATTAGGACAAGAAGCAGATTGATAATAATATAAAAGATGTTAAATTCTTATTATTAAAAATTGTAAATTAAAATGAAAAAGATCGTGGATTAAAATGAAATCGAAATTTAAAGTTAAATACAATAAAACTATAGTATAACTCGCAAAGCACTAATCACAACGCAAATAATTTAGTGTATTTCCATTGGATTGTTGCAGCATTTGTAAAAAACTAGTTATAAGAAGTTTCTTGGCTGCATTTCTTTTAGTCGTAACAGTAAAGCTGATATTTGTAACAGATAGTTGACTCGGAAAGTAGAAACCACGTTTAACGCAGAATACAAATACAAGTCTCGATCTGATATAATTTTTTTCGAGAATAATTTCGAGAACGATTGTGCTACTGTCTTTTTTCTTTTACCTTGACTTTAGATTTTCACTTAAATTTGTGCGAAGATATACAACACGCTATTTAATTCTTACAAGTAATTAAACGGTGCGAGACCGCTCGTAAGGTAAACACGACAAGCAGGTTGCTTATCTACACTCGACGCGTTAAGAGGACTCGTAAAGGACCGTTGCCATAAATCGGACTTCCCTGCCATCTTAATTAAGGGTTAACTGCGGATCTATCTTCCGTGAGACGCGATGCCAAATGCACATTACCAACTCATTTCATATTTGTTGCCTTGTAAAATGTTGTGTTACTAATCGTAAAGATTCAGATTTGATATTTATTGTTGAATATGAAGATGTGTGTTCCTAAAACATTTAAAATCTGGAGAATTACATCATAGGACAGAAAAGTCCATTACATAGAGCTGAAACAGTGTAATATTTTGAGGTGGAGAGAGAGAGAGAGAGAGAGAGAGAGAGAGAGAGAGAGAGAGAGAGTATAATATATATATATAATAATATAGTAGATATATAAATAAGTACACTACTATAAGTAATATATATATATATACGTACGTTACGTTCGTACGTAATAAT
>NW_012130066.1:203283-219331 GCF_000143395.1 Atta cephalotes
TACGTACGTACGTACGTACGTACGTAGTAGTAGTAGTAGTAGTAGTAGTAGTAGTAGAGAGAGAGAGAGAGAGAGAGAGAGAGAGAGAGAGAGANAGAGAGAGAGAGAGAGAGAGGATACAATGAAATATTGAATTATAATAAATTATTTAAGGAAAAGCTGTACGATTTAAAAAATAGACACTCTCTAAAGGTTAAATAAGAATTATATGATCGAAACTTCGTTGCAGAATTATTAATCATTCAGAAATGATAACTTAAAGTTAAAGATCTCTTGTCTACCGTGATAAATATCATCGAGTCATCATGTTATTTCGTGCGTCGAAAATTGAAAATCGAACCTTGCGTAATCTCGAGTATTCGCATAATCGTGAAAAATCCTGAAAGATTCAGGATATATTTTGTTCGGGATCAATATGTCAGGTAGGTGACAGATCGTCCCGGATATAGGAATTTTTAAATCTAAAAGCAGTCGCATAACGAGCAGCGAATATCTCTCTGACCCCTCCATTCCTATCTCTACGCACCCGTCTACCTGTTTACTCATTTATCTCTCGATCTCCTCTTTTTTTTCCGAGCTTCTCTTTGCTTTCTCGCTTCCCTACACGCGCCATCATCCGCGCGGCATGTAAGGACGATGATTTACGGTTTTAAAGTTTCATCTCGCTCACACTCGTCGACAACGAAGCGAGGGCCGCCCCTCTCTCTCTCTTCCTCCGAGAAGAACAGCTCGGCCGGTTCCAGCTGGCTTCTCCGCGACGTCGAGACGCGCCTGGATGATCGTTGCTTTTGCTGCCCGTCGCACGTGAAAAGTAAATACTGAACGTGGCAACGACTCGTTCATCTTCCACAGCTCTTGCAGGACCGCCCTGCCTTCTCTCATCTTTTCTGCCATCTTCAGTTAGCCGCGAGCTGAGCCTTTCTATGAGCGTACAAAGCGGGTAATATACCTTATCAACGTTTCCATCAGAACGTTCGAGAATATAGCGGGTGGAAGACATGGCTAACATTTTCTGCATCGTTGCGGTTTTAATGAAAAATGAACCCGGTGGATCGACCGACTTCTTTGTTAACATATTCTTTATAGTAACGATCAAGAGAGCTACTCTACTACTAAAAAATCTAGATCGTTTTGTTTCACATCTTGCGATTTACAGCTTTCGCTTTGGTGGAATTAATTTGTACTGGGACGATGACCGAATTTTGCACTGTTAAATTTATAATGTCAAATTATACCCAATTGGAATTATTTGTAATCATTCTATAGATCGTCACTGCTCCTATCCAATATATGTTAATAATATATGTTAATTTGACTGAAAAGTGGAGTTAAACAATTTAACTCAAGAAAATGTATTAAATTTGACTTAAATGTAGTTTAGTATTTAAATGTATATATTAATGGCCGGTTCATAGTCAATTCTTATATTTGAAATTGTCTTAAGTACAATCTTAAAATGTCTCAATCGGAGGGCTGCATTAACATCTGATGTCTTAAAATAGAGTGGTCTATGAATATCATCCAATATGATCGACGTTTACTTTAAAACTAACCACAGAAATGGATTGATTTACATTTTGACACATATAGAAGGATTAAAAATGAAGGATTGGGTTAGTATTGCTTCTTTGATTTCTAACAGTGCATAATCAGCTAGGCAATATTAAACAACTATTAATACTTGAGACAAAATTTTCTTTTTATTTCTTATCTGCGAAACAAGTAAAACTCTCGATGTTAACGTGCCAACAACAAAATCAACACTGAGAGAAAGGATTTTGTTAATTTAACAAACCACCATTATCTTTAATCGGTGATCGGTAAATATGTGACAACAAATTTTTTTGTTGTGATTGCTGCTAGTCTGCTATACTAACCAATTATTAGTAACAGAAGCAAATTATATAGAATCTAACCTATCTTTTGGATAGACTTTAAGCTCGTTTACATAGAATTCGATAATCGTGGAGTCTTAAGTCGTAGAAAACTGACCAAGCATAGTCTAATACAGGAAAAATACTTGACTAGACTTGGTCGATTTCTTACGATTTGAACTTGCAACCGTTTACGATTTATATATATATATATATGAGTTTCTTATTCGCTAGCGATACTATTGATTATTTGTTACATTGATGAATTAATTTGCAATAAAAAATAGATCGTTTTTTAAACAAATATCACATTTGCTTTCCCTTGATTTGTTCCTATAACAAAATCATTTCTCTCAATGAATAAGGATTGGATGCTTACGTAATGCGAAGTTTCGGACAGTACACGATATATTGTCGATAAGCTCATTTCGATGGCAATAGCGGTTCAAACCAGATCCATTCAACCGTCGATTATCGTGAGACGTACGTTCTCTCTTTCTCAATCAAAAGTCAAGGAGAATCGTAAGAGCGAACGCTTTCTGAGAGCGAGCGCTTCGCGCCTCCATGAGGCGACGGATCCAATTAGGCGAGCGTATGAATCCATAATTCATTCCCTGATTAATTAGCGCGCGTACACACAGGCGGAAGGTGTGAGAGAAGAAGGAAAGGATGAAGGAAGGTGGGACGGTGAATGGTGGAACGATGGAGAAAGGGGCGTGACGAGATCAGTGATCCTTCTCGGCCGCAGTTTACTCGCGCTCGTACGGCGAATAGTATGTAGGTGTGTGTAGACTTGTAAACGCGCGGGAACAAAAGAAATCGCGTTTACTGCCAACCTTACGATAGCACCTACCTACGCCCCGTATATTTGCGGCCGTGAAATGTGTGCGAGCGCGCCCTTATGTCGTTTTATAGGAAGATAAAAGGTATCCCGACATGACAATCTTGCTTACTAGACCCCGCGGGAGATTATTACGAGCCTGTGTATCAAATTGAGATTCTCCTCGCAAAACGTTGTAACGTTATTACTAAAGATTTCAAGTACTTTGTACAAACGACGGTAACGCATGCTAAAGACACCATTGAATCGATTATCATTTTTATTTTTATCGTTTGACAATTTTTTTCGTCTCTCCAAGATTTTAACCCTAATCGATATTCGCGGTTTCAATAGTGAACATTGTTTTTTAACTACGTTATGAAAAATTGTTTATAACAAATGTTCTTCACAAACTTACATTTTAAATTGCATAACCTTATTTCTTGGACTTTCAAAATGAAAAAAATCATTTAATTACTATTAACTTACTATTAACTTTAAATAAAGATTCATTAATAAAATACACTATGTGTAAATATTAATTAAGAAAATTTTGGAGCAGATACCGACTATTTTAGAATTAAGGTTCGAAATTTTTTAACTTGAATTTTCTGGCCAATTTACATTTGATGAAATGTGAAATGAATAGAAAATCAGATATTTTGTAATATACTGCCACTAATACTTTGGCTTTTTTTTTAATCCTCCACCAGCCAAATTGAACTTTGAAGGCATAATTGCTATTTGGATTGTGGCAAGTAAATTTTAATCTGTAAAATATAATCCGACTTCTATAATAGTAAAAACTCGTTTCACAAGTATGCAAGAATTTTTTCAAATTTTTATTCAGTCCAGAACAATATAAAAAATCTGCACTGAAGCTTAAAGTTCCTGATCGCTTACAAAAGATGCAAAATTCCACATGATCGACAGAGAATTAAAATTATGATTTGAAGCGAGTTTTGCTCTCGATAATACAAAAAAACGCTTCAGCGAGTACATCGATTTTTTCCGATCGGATCACAACAGAACAGGAAAATGCCCAATAATGTTGTTGCTCGCGCGAAAGAAACCTGTTCTCGCATTACTGCTCGCTGTATTAAGCGCGATGATTGTTGGGAACGCGATGAGTACGAAACGTGTGCTTGTTCGCGAGAAAGATCATCTCCGGTTTCACATCGAACAGAACGTATAGCAAGACTAGAGGAAACTCAAGGCACAGGAAATAGTTATAACAAGATCCACTTCGCGCGCAATCGACAAGCATCCGTGTCGACGATTACAGGCGGAACTGCATCTCCTTGGACAAATGATACGTTTGTCACGTGTGTCTCGATACACATGTGCGGATACACATGATGATGGTAACTCAATGGTGCGATTATCGAGTGCCCTGATTGAACGAAGCAATGCATCATCGGTTGCTACACGTTCTTTATCACGCTCGACCAGCGTTGAGGTGAAAATAGAGGAAATGAAAGGTGATGGATCACGAGCGGTTTGCAGTTTGCCACGTCGCGTCGGTACAATTACAAATACAAATAGCTATCCGCGGGCAAAACAAAATACGAGGAAAATGGTACTTTTAGTCCAATTCGATTACATTGAACATCTCGATAAAATTGTAATGGTGATTCTGAAATAGAAGCTCTTCGAAGTTGATTGAAGAATGGCACTTGGTTTGTTTGCGGTTTTTCAACTTCCATAAGAAGTTTTTGCAATTTTCAAGATTAATTAAATCAATAATTGCGTTTTTATTTATTTAAGTTATCGCGATCGAAAAGCCAACATCAAATTGATCAAAGGATATGCGAATTGACGAAAATTTAATGGAACACCATGTATATCATGGCAAATGTGCCGCTTTCATGCAGGCTTTGGTAAATCCAATCTTACGCGTGTATTCTGGGAATACGCGCACGACTCGAGTAACAGCGCAGTTTCGCATAACGAAAGGGAAGAAAGACTGTATTTTAACAGCAAAGGCTCGCACGCGATATTGGAAATATCTTCCGTATTTTTTACTGGCAAGACTGCTGTCCTATCAAAATCACTCTCAAAAAAGATGTACAAGCTGCACCACCACGTTGCATCGCAAGAAATATGTAAAGTATCTAATTAACATTAAATATATAAATAAATAAAAATAAATACATTAGACAAATATGAAGTATTATTATAACTTCCATCGCTATTCCTCACAGCCTATATATTCTTGAGGAAATTTATATCTATAAATTTTAGTTTTTTTACCATTGATCGTTATAATGATATTTTTAATTTACATGAAAAAATAATGGCTTTGCTAAAGTATCTAGGAAATTACAGGTCACAGATCTGAAAATAATTTTATTTGATCATCAAAGTAATTTTTATAACTTTGATTTTACTCGCTACGAAATATTATATCGCTGAGAAAAATGATCTGGTTGGATTAAATAGTAATTCTGGTGAAAAACAGACGAATCAGAATTTTCTGGTTAAGTCTATTAAAATTCTAATTGAGATAACTAGAACTCTGATTAATATAATTATTCTGATAAAAATAGAAGACTTTCAGTAGATTTTACCAGAAATATTGTATCAATCAGAATTTCGATTATCTCAACTAGAATTCTAATAAATTTAATCAGAAATTTCTGATTCGTCCATTTTCAACCAGAAATTTTTTTCAGTACATGAGACGACGAGATCGAAACACCCTGTATATTACAGCACGCGGCAGAAGGTGACGTTCGAAATGCATGAAAGTATGCTTTATATTCGCATAAAGGACCGAAGTACATGTTGTCGGGCGCGAATGTGCGTATCACACCCGGGGGTGTGATCTAACAAATAGTTCCGGTTATCGGTGCTTTCGCGCGACTTAGTCTCTCCCTTTCTGTCTCTCGCACACGCTCTGCACGTTGCACCGTTAATAAACTCATCCAGAAGGCCAAGTTTAGACGTCCAGATTCGTCGGGAAAGATAGATACCAGAAGGAACTTGCTGCGCGCGTAAACTATGCGTGAGTTAACTTCCCAAGAGATATGTATATATGCGCTGTGCGTCAAACGCTCTGTTCACGCCAAAATTGTTACTCCATATCTCGAACGGAAGTTTCTTCAGTGGCACGATATCCGGCAAATACAAAAATTGTTATTAGAAGAAATTCTTTTACAAAAAATACACAGTAATAAGAGAAACGAATTTATACAAAGAATAGTTTTACTAAAATGTCTAAAAATTGATCTTACAGTTGCAGATCTTTTCCTAGTTCTTTGAACTAAGATTAAAATTAAACCACATTAATTAAAATAGGCATTAAAAATTTGTAATAATTTATATGTTTTTAATAATATATTATTTTAACTTTTTACTTACATATTTATAATCGAAAATAGATTCTTGAGATAAATTAAAAATTGAAATAGCTTAGCACATTAAAATGGGATTAAAATTAATTATAGTTTTATGTGTCTCTCCTTTGCAATGGAAATGATCACTACGGATCTCTGACATTCTTCATATAATAAACTGAAACCATTCTTCGTAAAACATTAATTCTGTCACTGAATTTTTTATAACTCATTAAATCAAGAAATTAGCATAATTGAGAGAAGATTTCTTGTGCGACTCGCGTAGAATTTATAAACGATGTTAATTACGACAGTGTTCATCGCATAGTTAGCATACAGTTAAATCTTGCATCATCGTTCAAAAGTTTTCACTGTCGTTCATAGTTATTTCTACGAACGACAGTGAAAACTTTTGAGCGATGATGCAAGATCATTGAAAAGACAGCAAATGAATCTCGACGGGTAGTTCCTTGTTTTTCTTAGCTCCTCGGAGCGACGGAGACAAGCAGGGGACATGAGTACAGAATTCATGATTAATGTTTGTGAGACGCGCGATTTGATATAAAACCCGACGCCATTTGACCGCCGTCAGTTTTACCATCTAACGAGGAAGCATAACACATACCTTATCCATACCTCGCCATAAATCTCGTCGCGCGTTTTGATTTACGTACGTTCCTTTAGGAACGTTTGCGAAGAAACGCGCGATATCACGGCGAGCTGCTACACACGCTTACGCCTCCCTTTTTACGAGCCCCGAATGTAACCCCGACTTCCCTTGTCGCTGCGAAAATCGAGAGTCTCAAAGAGATGGATTGACAGCGTACAAATCGCTGTTTTAACGCGCCTTTCACGCTTTATATCGATGTGTTTTCTTCTCGGCGATCAAGGCGAGTCGATCTCATCCTCGAAACGATCAACACTGAGTGACAGCAAATGTAAATAAATGACTGAGAAAGGACTTGCGGGATGTTAATATGTATAAACTTTTAATTAGCTGTCGCGACACTGACGGCAAATAGATTGCGCTTATGCAAGCGCGTGCTATTCGCAGAAACTAGTTATGAGCGAGGATAGACGTGGGAGAGCAAAAAGAGCACAAAATTTCCATAAAAGAGGAGTGTATCGTAACCCAAACAACGTTGGCCAGCATCCCGCATATCCCAGGCAACAGGGGCGAGGCTTTAAAAGTGATTCATTACCGAGATCCCTCTACTATCTCCCTCATATTATCTCTAGCTACTTTATGCAATACATTAATGGATATTCATTTCGTTGAGTAAGTTTTATGTATAATAGTTCTCCGTATCATTCGCCAATACAGCACAGCCCGCAGAGTTCAATTTCAATACATTATATCGTGGTATATCGGTCATGCAATTATATCTTGTAAAAAAAAAAGACGAAAGGTGGAATTTTTCTAGTATCGTCGCCAAAGTGATCAGGTAGTTACTTTTATGATGAAACGATTGAGTAAGATACGTGTGAAGCTTGTAAATGCGACGGATGAAAAGCCCGTAGACGGCCCGTTGATGATTATACATGATCGACATGCGTGTATTCATTACGGTGCAATCGTGCTGCGCGCGCTTCGATTCATAATAAACATATTCTCTGTAATATTGTCAGACAGAGCGGGGTCGTATCGAAGGGAGATCGCGATAATGCCCGTCGTTGACGGGTTCAACGATGCTCCGAAGCGAACTCCATAACGAAGCGAAAATCAAAAGCGCACACACGTCTCTATTGAGAGGCACATCGGGACCGCCTCGCTTCCGCGCAGCTGCGGCGCGGCGGATGCATCTCGCCGGTGCATTTCGTTATACCGCGCGCACGCCAATCGGCCGTATCGGGGATTCGAGCCACACACGTAGAGGGACTTCTCCTCCCTTAATACCAAACGCGGGTACATGTACGTCGACCGCGACGGCGTCTTATAAATAGCGACGCCCGCGTCGAGACGCTAGCAGTTAACAAACGGTAAAACTAACACCGCCTCCTACGATAACATTTCGCTCCGGTCACGTGTTTTCCGCGGGTTCGTTCGACTATTATAAGATCCATGACTGTGTGTGCTTCGATCCCTTTCTCTACCTCTTTCTCTCCTTTCTTTCTTCTCTCTTTCTCTCCCCAGCCATCTTTCTCCCAGTACCTTTTAGCCTTTTGTGCTTCCACCGTTCCCTTTTCTCCGGCAACTTTCGATCCTCCATGGAACAATGCATTCTTTGAATAAATTTTTATTTGGGTCTCGTTATTTGGTTATAAAGTTTTATTCACTTACATTATTAAGGTTGCCACAAAATTGGAAATAAAGGCAAGAGAAAATAATCAGGGAATTTTGCAAAATTTTCTGGAAAATTAGAATATTAATTCTTGACTTTAAAGAAATTTAATATGCGTACATCACATCAAATAACGAGACAAATAAAAATTTATTCAAAGAATGCATTGTTCCATTGAGGATCGAAAGTTGCCGGAGGAAAACGAACGATGAAAGCACAAAAGGTTAAAAGGTACAGTGAGAAAGGACGAAGAAAGATGGCTGGGGAGAAAAAGAGAGAAGAAAACTAAACAGTTTTGGAATATTACCAACAATCAAATAGTATACAATAGCAAGTAGTGTCGACACTTAATTAATAGTAATTTACATTGTTATATTAAATTGCTTTCTCAACAAAATATTTAACGATTTTCGAATCAGGACAAACAATTTCAAAATATTATTGAAAATGAAATTATGAAATTTTGTCTGAAAATTAGAGCAAAGTTATAGGAAGTATGAGGAAGCGATGACAACTCTGATGCAAACAAAATATTTAAAAATAAATGATACGTATATATAAAAAATATTAGTTTTATCTTCTATTTCGTGAAAATGATAAAAATTTAATTTCTAATTTAATAAAATACCAATAAAAATTAATAAAATGACAATTTGTTTGCAAATTAAAAAAAGTTCTTTATACTCTACTTCCAATTATTTACAATCTAAATGCATCATTTAAATGAAATTTTATTTGAGTGCGATATTATATTGGTAATACACAGAAAGGTTTTATTCGAATAGAGAATTATCCCTTATTCACAAATAAGATTCTATTCCTCATTGATTATTTGTTATTCGTGAATTTATCCAGGCTCTCGAGCCAACACTCCATAGCTCTGTGAGAGGCGTACCGGTTTTGAAACCAGGTATCTAGCGATCAAAGCCGACGTTGATTTATGTACGAGACATTCGAACGCTACGCCCTTGCTCGTTAAGGTCGACCGAACGGACGAGCGAGCGAGCCTCAGCGAGCGGCCAGACACATCCCGCGCCGGCCGGCTATTTAGGCATCGATCGCTGGACTCGGACTTTTACGAAAGAGCGAATACACGCGGTGCGGCTCGCCCCCGGAGTTACTGAAACCGGCACCGTGCTGCTTTGGTAGTCCGAATTGCAAACGAAGCAAGACTCGTGCATATGTTCTGCCAACCGATCTTGGCAGAGTCGCGCTTCTCGTTTCGGGATTAAATTCGAACTTACTCGGAATGCCCACTCTCTCTGAAACGTGATGAATACTCTATCTCTGGTAAATACTACTCCCTCGTCCGAAGAGATTCGCGTTATTCGCAGAATGAGTTATTAGCGAGAATTGATGTTAGTTCTCTTGATATTCGAAAACTGTAAGTAATCATTGAAAACCAAATAGTTCAAATCAATATGGTGAATCAAATACAGAAGGCTATAAATTTTCTTAATATAAAATCTTATTACTATAAATTTATTTCTATACCTGCATTACATGAATTCGTATGACTAAACAATTTCTTTTCTATATTTAATAAATATATATAAAATACATATTTAATGTATTTATTAATGTATTTCTAAACATTTAATAAATACGTTAAATACGTATTTTACTGTATATTAAATATAAAAAATTGTTTATGTAATTCTATACAAATTAATATAATATAAAAACTATTGAAGAAATATAATATTTGACTTGTATATTGCGCCATTTTTTCACAATGCAAATTTTATCGTAGAAACATTAATAATAAAATGGTACTCTTTAATTTTTGTTGCAGACTGCCATTATGCCAGCTAAGCAGCCATGAATCGAGTATCCTTGAGACCCGCGCGACGGACGAAGTTATTTCCTACACGAACAATGAGTTTGTTAATGTTACTTGTGTTCACGACGACGTTTTCGAATGTATTACCGGAATCGGCAATAAATCCGGTGGGTAGTATCGTCGGCTCAGGATCAGGAGTTTCATCCTCGTCCGGCAGTTCCTCATCCTCGTCGTCATCGGTGATCGGCGTGGTGTCCGACAGTTCCAGTTCTAACGGCAACGGTGTTGGTGGTGTTGGAAACGGTAATGGCGTTGGAGGTGTCAGCGGTAGTGTCGGTGGTAGCCATTCCGTTATAAATGGAGGAGGTGGTGGACATTCCGGCATTGGAGGCGGCAACGCCGGCAACGGGAAAGGTCGATGCGAAGAGATCACAATTCCTATGTGCCGCGGTATCGGCTACAATCTTACCGCCATGCCGAATGAATTGAATCACGACACGCAGGATGAGGCCGGCTTGGAAGTGCACCAATTTTGGCCGTTAGTAGAGATCAAATGTTCAGCGGATCTCAAATTCTTCTTGTGCTCCATGTATGCACCGATCTGCCTACCAGAATATACGAAACCACTGCCAGCATGTCGCAGCGTGTGCGAGCGAGCGCGAACAGGATGCGCGCCTTTGATGCAACAATACGGCTTCTCGTGGCCGGAGAGAATGGCATGCGAGCGTCTGCCGTATCACGGTGATCCGGAGAACCTGTGCATGGAACAGGATAATCATACCAGCACTAGTACAGGTCCTGGTAGTAACGGTGGCGCAGTGAGCAGCGGTGTCCCAGGACCACCAGGGCCGCCAGCGCGGCCCACACGACCCAGCAAGACTTCGCAACCGGCCCGCTGTAAGCCGGGCAAGAATCAAAAAAACTGCCAGCACCCCCCGGGGGAGAGGACGAGGGATTGCGCGTGCAGATGCAGAGCGCCCCTCGTGCCCCTGGGGGCGGGTGGTTCGGGGATATCAGGACCGATAAGCGCCGTCAGCAGCAGCGTCATCGGGACCGGCAACACCGGGGTCAACGCGGGGGCTGGTCTGGCCGGCATAGCCGTAAGTGGGATAATGCCGGCGCCAGCACCGCCGTCGATGGGAGGTATCGGCCGAAGTATCATCCAGGAGATCGCGGGGGTACAGAACTGTGCTCTACCATGCCGCGGCGCGTTCCTCACCAACGAAGAACGCGAGTTCGCGGCCGTCTGGCTGGCGCTTTGGAGCGGCCTGTGCGCCGCCAGCACTCTCGTGACCGTCATCACATTCTTAATCGACACCCAGCGTTTCAAATATCCTGAGCGACCGATCGTCTTCCTGTCAGCCTGCTACTTTGTCGTATCCTTGGGATACTTGTCGCGGAGCGTGTTTGGTCACGAAGAAATCGCTTGCGACGGTCCGGCTTTGAAATCGGGCGCTCAGGGTCCAGGCGCCTGTGTCACTGTTTTTCTCTTGATTTACTTCTTTGGTATGGCTTCATCAGTGTGGTGGGTAATCTTGGCCTTTACATGGTTTCTCGCGGCAGGTTTGAAATGGGGCAACGAAGCGATAGCGTCGTATTCGCAATATTTCCATCTAGTGGCGTGGCTTGCTCCAACTGTACAAACGGTTTGGGCGTATGTCGCAGGTGGCGTCGCCGGTGATCCGGTAGCAGGAGTTTGTACAGTTGCTCCCGAGGGGGTGCGCAATTTCATCTTAGCACCTCTATTCGTCTACCTTCTGCTGGGCACGACTTTTCTTCTGGCTGGTTTCGTGAGTCTCTTCCGAATTCGATCGGTGATCAAACGTCAACCTGGAGCCAAGGCGGACAAATTGGAAAAACTGATGATACGGATCGGCGTGTTTAGTGTTCTCTATACATTACCGGCCAGCGTTGTGTTAGGCTGTCATATGTACGAGTCAGCTCTACGGGATGAGTGGCTCAGTTCTCTAGCGTGTCCTTGTCATCCACGAACAAGACCGTTATATTCCATCCTAATGCTGAAATATTTCATGGCTCTCGCAGTCGGCATTACCTCAGGAGTCTGGATCTGGAGTGGCAAGACGGTCGATTCTTGGAAACGACTATGGAGGCGTTTGTTCGGCGGTGATCGCAGTCACATGAGCGCCGGTGCTGGAATGGTAGCCGGTGTAACCGGCGTCGGCAGCGGTATCGGCAGCAGTATTGGTATCAAAGGAGTCGTAGGTCGAGGAATCGCGATGCCGTATCCATCAGCGCCGGGTCCAGGCAGTGCTCTGTTGCCTCCAGGAAGCGTCGCCAGTGCGTCCCAACATCATCTACATCACCATGTACTCAAGCAACCCCCGCTTTCGCACGTATGACGTCATCAGTCTGCGGGGGGCGACATGAATACCGCTGGATGCGTTGAGTCACAGCAGCAAGAGAGGCCTTCCGCCCTCAGCAATTACGGGCCCATCTAGCCCTTCGCCTCGGCCTCGCGCAGGCACAACGCGACGCCGCATCCGGCGCCGCATACGGCGCCACACACGCCCCATTCGGCGGCGACCATCTATTCCAGGAGGTCGCTCGCGTCCACGACGGGGCCGCTGACGCCGGCGCATGGCATCGCGCCCTCCTACACGCAAGCTACCGAAGTATGAAAGGTGATATCACATGGAGGTGCATATAAGATTGAACGATTCAACGGCCCAGCGTTTAATGTCAACGGCGCATACTTTGCGCGATGGACGATGAGCAGTCGCGGTGCTTCTTGATTACCCGATATACGTATTAGCCTGTACGTGTCTTCTTCCGCGGGAATCTCAAGGAATCCTCTCTTCAGTTCGAATCGGCGATTTCTTCGGCGCCTTCATCTTGCCAGTCGAATCAAAGAAACTATGTTCTAAGTTTTATGAAAGGATGAATTTTGATTGATGGAACGAAGCGATGCATTTTGATATTATCGATAGGGAGGATCACTCGAGTGTCGCGGTATAATGAGAGTGTGATTAGAAGAAAGATTCAATGAGTGGTACGCAAGAATGTATGTGCGTGCATAAACGATAAACGATAAACGATGAACAATATCGATTGATTTCTCTATCTTTATCCATATCTATCTGTCTCTCTCTAATCTTTCTTACATTCTTGTAAGGCGGTGCTCGTAAAGCCCGTCAACGTGTCCGTCTAACGTGTATCGTCTCGTCTATTTATCTAATCTAGCCATTAAAGAGCCGTGTTGGGGATGTATACACGGATGCAATGCGTAATACGCAAAAAAAAGCGGCAGCCTACTTTTTTCCTTCCCTTTCCTAGAAGAGAGAAAACTGCTATGATCTCTCGATATCGTGAGCTATCCCTCTTTCTACAAGATATCCCTCTTCTTATACTAATTCTTTATCACTGCCACCCTTCACGATCGAAGGGTCGCGAAATTGTGAAAGTAGTTTCAACTGAAAGTAGGTTGCCACTGCAATGAAGGAAAAACCAGTGTACAGGATAAACGCTAAAGTAACAAATTAGGCAGGATGGACAACTGTAAATATTGTTCTTAGATGTTAGTCGATGCTGTAAATAAAACGGTCGCCAGATTCATTGTAGAGTATTGAGGCGCAAAAGACGATCACGCTTGTGGCAAAGGTTGTCATTTCCTTTCACGGGCAGTTATCAGACAAAACTCGTCGCACTTGATGCAGACAGAAAAGTCCATTAGTCCACGTTATGCAACGTGGTATACGCCGCTTTCGCCAATTTTTCTCAAGATAATATTCAATTTCCAGTTTATTGAATAATTACATCAGATATATCCTTTATTTTATTTAATTAGAATTCATTAATCAAAATCAGAATTTGTAAAATTGTTTCTAACTTAAAATTGAACTGTTAAAGCTCAATAAATCTCATTTCTGCTAATGAAAATTCGAGGTAGATTAACGAGATCTGGCATATATTTTATTTTGTTGAAATTTTTTTAGTTTATAAATATTTGTAAATTATCTCAAATCATATACATATGTTACATAATTTTTTAAGTTAATAAATATATAATTTTAGATTACACAACACTATTCAGTTAATCGATAATTTTGACAGATTTAAATCTAATTTCACAATAGAATTGAATTATCGCTGCCACGAGCGGATAATCGTCGCGCAACTAGATTCATACGCGTCCACAAAATGCGTAATACAAATATATTATATACATAGGTCTGCCTCGCGAAGATCACACGTCATTTAACACATGTTGGTGTACTAGTTCGAAACCTTTTATATCATAAGTAAGAGCGTATCGCACTCTCTCTTGTTGCGTTCGCACAGTCCACCAGCTCGCCACCGTCGTGCGGAACTGATAATAATGGAGAGTAAGAAACGCGACGTTTTTTATTTTTACTGTACTTCGCGTGGTGATCGATTCCTTTACGCACGTGTCGCGAAGGGCGGACGATGTGACAACGTAAGCACATAAAAGGGCGAAAGATCCTTCTTCGAGTGCGAAGGAGCGCAAAAGGAAATCTACGTTCACCCCGAAGCATAGTAAGTAGAGGAAAATTATGCACGCGCGCGTATATAATTCTTATGTAAATCCCGATGATCTAGAAATAGTCCCCAAGCGAGATTAAGCGCGAGACACAACGGAAGTAACAGCCCTTAAGTACGTATTATACGCGTGACGATGTCAGTCACTAGCAATATCGTTAATCCAGAACCTGTTCTAGTACCGGAAATCGAAATCGTAGAGAGAAAGCGGAATCGGAAAATTTTACAGCATCTCGTAAGCGAACTACGATCGGACGTAATAAATAAATAAATTTTATACACGATTTGAGAAAATTTTAGGTAATGTATTTATCGTGACTCAGGGAACTTGTAGCCCTGTAAGAATTATTATAAGGCAATAACGCGAAATTTTTGAAAATTTTGATTTTGAACTTTAGATAAAGATGGAAATGCATAGATAAAGCGTATGGTATGACATCTTGGATCACTGCCCGCTGTATTTCTTTACGAGATGTTGCGAGCGCAGAGCACAAGCAAAAGAACTGAAAAACGAAAACTGCCTCATACAATTTGACATATTGACTGCCACATCATTCATATGTGAGTGACACTCCAATTCATGCCCAATTCTCAGATTGCCAAACGTATGTTCTTTTATAATTTATACTCTTTTACTATAAAATATCATTGAATAACTTCTTACGAAAATTTGGTGTCATTCGTATTTGAATGATGGGACGCTCTCAATAACAAGAAGTATTATTCGTATATGACTGACATGTATGACGTGGCAGTGAATGTGTTAAATGCGTTAACCGTCGTGTCTTAGACGGTTTAGAAACCTTTGCCAAAACGGAAACATACACACGTAATGTTGTAAATTAGTGGGAGTAAAGATGTCTTACAATTAGTGTCCACATATCACGCCAATGATCGAAGAGAGGGGAAGAAGTGAGTGATATCGCGTTCATATGAAAGCGAAAGGAAGAGAAGAATAAAGAATGTAAATTCGGAGTGCAAATGTTGGAAATGCGATTTTTTCCGCGGATATTGAAGAGTATTCGATAGGCGACATTGAAGAGTGGCGTAGAGAAACCGATAAGAGGTATCCGATAAGAGGTTTATAAGTATTTGTATAAGCCACTTTTTGTCACACTAATTGTCAATAAAAATGAGAGTAATGTGTGTATTATGAATGTGTTTCGACTAATGTACGGAGTTACCGCTCCGCTTATTCTTCGCGATGCTAAAGCGCGATATCAAAGCCTTTCTTTGTCTTCCTTCTTTAGTTTTTATCCGTGCGTTTTCTCTCATTCAATTATTTACGTTCTGGATTGCGCGACGAATTTTACACGCGGTTGCCATCGGCCGCTCCGTACAATTTTTATGTTGCCATAGTAACCATAGGTGTAATTTACCGCTATCGGTTCCAAAAATATAAAAATATACGTATATAGTTATTTATATACATA
>NW_012130066.1:219640-223959 GCF_000143395.1 Atta cephalotes
TATATATATATATAAATATATATATATATATTATATACATACACATATATATATATATATATATATATATATATATATATATATAAAATATATATTATATATTTATATACATATATAATACGGCCGCGTGTACATATAATACGCGTATATATCCAAAATGTATACGATTTTTAATACATTTTATTATTATTTAGTTTCCCTGCGTCAATTGTTTCTCTGTCTTCCTTTTAATGATGACCTTTACTTTCCTGTTTCGACATTGTTTATTTTTCTTACTCCAGCTTTCTGTTGTTTTTTTTTTTTTTACGACGTATATGTAATGAAATTGAAATACCGATATCTCGCGAATAAATCTGCATTCTAATCGCTGTTTGCCGCAAAAACAATTTATTTTTAAGTTGAGCAATTCTTTGAATAATTATTTTTTACTTATAATTTTTATGTATATGTATGTATACAGAATGCTCCGAAATTAACGAATCAAAATCTTTTTGCACGATTTTTGAAAAATTAAATAAAAAAGTTATGTGTATATTTTTATTTCAAGCAATAGTTTTGAGAAATAAAGGTTTGAATATAGCCAATTACAGATTAGACGATCATTTAGACGATCACCTGTCCATAAATCACGCGTGTGGTAATTTAGCACTTTAGCGTTTAAACGTTTATCTATAATTGACTATATTTAAACCCTTATTATTTCACAGAAATGTTTAAAATAAAAATAACTTTACAAAAAATTTTTTACTTAATTTTTTGAAAGCTTTTTTATTATGATCCTTTGCTTCGCAAATTTCGAGACACTTTGTGTATAAATATATATTTATATTCGCAACATTTCTTTTTTTTTCATTCTTTATGAAAATTTTATTGAAATGAATTCGTAATTATGCTGTTTACATTACAGTATCGAAATTATTCTAGCAATCACATAAAGAATTATAAATCCTTTTTTATAAATATGTGATACTTAAATAAATTTTAATTTATCTGATGTACCTTACAAAGAGGAAATATTCACGTTGTTTTATTCAATTTATAAAGTTACATCGCGCATACAAGTCGCTGCTACAAAGTTTCATATTCCTCGTACAACCTTGATGATAAGAAGACAACGTCTGCATTGGGCACATCGCCAGCCAAGTCGGGGGTGAACCACCCCCGACATAACGTGAGTCACAAGTAATGGGGCTGAAGAGGAAAGAGACTACTGGCAGAAGGGGTGTGGTTCGAATTTATGGTTCACTCCGAAGGTTATGCGTTTGCAGTCTGGCTACTTGGGACAAGAGATAAAGATCTGTTTTATAGTCGTCCGTAATTATGTTGATCAACCGATCGAGTTACATATCGCTTCTAATTGGATCGTCACAACATTGTCATAGACGGAAAGCATCGCTGTGAAATACCGTCATCGCAATATCGTAAATCGAACGAACGTTCCTTGTGTCACAGAATTAATGTCCAATTAATTACGTGCAAGCGAAACTGCTCGAGATATTCGCTATTTATGCATTGAAATTATTGATCAACTTTTCTAAATCATTAAGGGCGATGGTATCCAGAAATACAGCCAGTTTTTTAATTATTTCACAGTTAGCAATATCTAAATTAGTAATCTAAGTTACTTATTTACGAGAACACTAAGATCCATTTATTAATACTTTAATAAAGTCTGGAGATTCTTTATAGCAATTGACAAATATACATTTATAATATTTTGAGCTGTAAATTGCAGATTTTTCACACAGACCAAAAAAGGATAGAGAATTAAATATTGCAAGATTAATTTTGAATCGTGTTTATCTTATGACAGAAGATCTGAAAATTTAAAATATAAAATTGTTATAACCAATTTAGAGTGGAATATTAATTATTTCATTCTGCCATTTTGAGCGCGGTTTGCACTATATATTTAGCCACGTATTCTTCGTTTTTTCCGATAACTATAGTTTGTCTGATAACTCGCTTCTCCGTCTGTAATTAATTTGAATTGCGAGTCACGGGACAAACGTTTATCGCGCCTCGTTATTGAAATAAACGCGCACCGTCGTTATAATCTCGACCCGGACGCGAATTATTATTGTCCAAGAAAAGAAAGACGTCGCATTATAGCGCTATATCGACTCCACGGAGTCATAAACTGAAGGTTTTATTGGCGATATCGGATATCGGCCGATCGTTATGTTTGCATTTGAACATTCTTTATGTATACATGCACGTATGTAGAGGGTGTCGTAGAATCATTGCTGTCTTTTCTACGATCAAATTCTTCGATCAAATGGGAGAGTCAATCTTTTTTACAAGAATCGGCATAATTATTTTGGGGCTATGAGATATTGAAATTCATGAATCCGTTGTGAGTTACACATGTTGAAAGTACGAATTATCATAAAAATAATAAAATTTCGTAATCACAAGATATTTATAGTGACAATATATTGTGATAAATTAAAGTTATTCATCAAATTTTTATTAAAGAAAGAAGAACTAAAAATCCAAGCTAAGAATTTATAGCATACGTCTGCAACACCCCATATACAGCTTCAGAGCACACAAGCAACCCTTGTCTCAATGGCAAAGGTCGGCTGCCGCGATAGCGGCGATTCGATTTCTTTTTCTCCGAGAAATCAATCTGCGCTAATAATATATAGAGAGTAATGATACAATCAGAATGGAATATGATTCTTTAAAGGTTTGCCCTCACGTCGACCTGGATCAATGATCGATTGAAATAAACGTCGCGTTCATTCTATTCGCAGAATCTAAATTACCGAAAGAACAATATACGTCGAATGCCTTCCGGCGAAAAATCTTTCTAAATTAGATCAGCCGCACGTTAATCCCCGCAGCAATTGCGAGAAGGATATAGGCAGCCGCTGATCCCTCATGATTAATTCATTCTGGAAGTGATTAAATGGGAGAGGACAGTCCCTGTCTGTTCTTGAACGTAAGTTGGCGACCAACTTCTCCGTATTACCATAAGATCGCATTAATTGAATAATTATTTCCACTTATCTCTCATACGATGCAAAAGAAGTATATAAAAATCATTCAGAGCGTTATGAAAAATGTAATATTTATGAACAGAATATATGTAGTTAATATGATTTTATAAATATACCATTATTTATTTCTATATAAATATGAATTTAAATTTCTCAATTTTATAATAATGACATATTCAATGACAAACTTTGTTTTACCGAATAAACTTCAATTTTTGAAAAATGATGGAAAGCTTTTATTTTTACATAAAAGTTATTAAAGTAAAAATTGATGTAATAAAAAATATTAAATCAGAATTACCAGCTACTTTTTTTTACACGTGTTTTTTTTTTTTATTAACACTTCCGTCCATAATTCCATCGTCGAATGTTCATATTGGATGACTTTCCGAATATCGTTCAGGTCAGATATCGTCACGACTTCGACGCCAACAAAGAAGAGAGAGAGAGAAGGCCTCGTTATTTCGGCCCTGAAATAATATCAGCCTGTCTACGAAGTCTTGACGCGTTGAAATAATATTTTCATAAGGGCGTCGCGTCGTAACCTAAAATCTGGGAGGTACAATATCGCTGTTTTTCGACCGGTCGTCTCATCGCCTCGGAACGTTCCGATGTGCTTCGGTCACCGACATCTCGTGGATCGATCTGCGGGAGGTAAATGCGCCAGATCTCGTGTTCTGAAGCAGCACGAAACAGTTAACCGGAAGCTATATATGGTGTTTCATGCTAAACGTATGCCAAACATATAATCTCAAAAATAAAAAATTATAGCTGTATAAAGCGGTTATTTCTGCATCTCTGTTCGCGTTTATTTAGGGATATAATAATTTCAACTGTCTGCTCTCTCGTGGAAGGAAAATAAAGCGTAACGAAGCATGTTTGCATATACATGCGTTCTACGAGCGATATTTTATCGCGTGTTACGACATTCATGTACGGTTACTCAAATGAGGGTGGCGACAGTTGAACACTGTAACCCCTTCCATGCTTCTGATATATATCTCCCTTAAGTAGATATGCTAATTTTTTCTTATTTGGAAGGGCGTGCAATCCTTTGATGACACATAATGACAGTATCGCAAGAAATGTATGAAGTACATTTGCAGAAAATGAGTGTGTGTATCAATCAATATTTTAATTTAATTATACATATGTTTATTATGCTTAAGTTTTCTCATATATCTGTTTTCTTGTCTTATGCGAAAATTTGCAAATGAAAAAATCTTATAAAGTGACACGATTTTAAAAAATTTGTATTACTTTATAAGATTTTTTTTACAAGTCTTTGCTTTTGTAAATATTTCTCTCTCTCTC
>NW_012130066.1:223979-248979 GCF_000143395.1 Atta cephalotes
AATGAAAAAAATAACTTAATTAAAGTTAGTACACGATTTTAAAAAATTTTAAGTTTAATTACTTTATTAAGTAATTTTTTTACTTTAAGTACTTTGTCTTTGTTAATATTCTCTCTCTCTCTCTCTCTCTCTCTCTCTCTCTCTCTCTCTTCTACTGTATTGTTATAATACTATACTAAACACATACAATACTATGTATATAATACTATATTATACATTTTTAATTTTTAATTTTTAATTTTTATTTCATTAAAAAACATATTTATCCTTGAATATAATAGACATTTAATTCAAGAGTATTAAAATAATATTAATGAATATGAATAAAACTGTACATGGAAAAAATAACTTTACTAAAGTATATAAAAATTTAGCTGAATGTACTTAAAAAATGTCCATAATTATTATAAAAAAGCAAGACATTACAAAAACATCAATTTCATTTAAAAAAAGAAAACATTCTTGCTGTCAAAATTAATGCTTAATTCCTTTATGGTGTTGCGTTACATTTATTAAGATCTAGTTTAGTTAAAAGGACGGCGAGGAATGATATAAAGTACACTATTCACACGCAGTCGTTCGCGTGCCTTGGTGAGATGCCACGCGCATTACTTGCGCGGTCACATTATCAGGATGAATTTACAACGTCGTTTGACGATCCGCACTTCACGGGCGGACCATAACGAACCTGTTATTGCGGAACGTAGTTACGGTGCCCACACACAGTGAGTACGATTTTAGCCAGCATCTCAACGTGCTTGGGCAACTGCTCTCTTTTTCTAAATAAACCTGAAAGCTGACAGTATTGTACGTGTTCTAGCTTTCCTTTAACGAGCTTTCGGCTAAGTTAATTACGGAATGGCAAAGACGTATCGCACGTCCGCGTATATGTAATGAAGGCAGTGATGAAAACGATCCTTTGCAAATGTAATCAACAACCTTCGATCGAAGACCGTAACGATATTCTTGCTACTTTCAAGGCTTTCCAGTAGAATACTCGTTATGAATAATCAGTTCTTTGATTACATAACATTATTTCTGCAATATTTCACTTCGTTTAATTTTACTCTTACATATTTAATTTTTATGATGACACTTGACATATAACAGGTCTTTACTTATTCAATTGATGATATTTTGTTACTTAATAATTTTGCAAATTTAATTGCGTCTCATAGATTGTGAAAATTTGAACTGTACAAACGTTTGTGCAATTCCACATTTATCCATTATTCGTCGCGAAATTAACAGCAAAATCGCGAGAGAATCGATCAGTTTTGTTCCCATGATATTAATGTTATTTAAATTGATATTAAATTTTAATGCTTTTGAATATTTAATTGAATGGCGATGGATGAAACTTTACAATGCGTTCATTTTCAATCCATTTTGTCAATAATTGTCTACATTCGCATCTAAAGACAGTTTTATTTCACGCGCGATAATTAATCGAATATTTTCTCCATTAATGGAAAAACGTGCTATATCATGTGCAACAGATCTTTCCTGTAACAGTAAACGAAAAAGAGGCTAAAGAAAGTTAGCTACTAGGAGTTGCCTGGTATGTGGGCACACGTGTTTAAAACGCTTTCGTCAACTTCTCGATTTCGCCAAAATATACGAAAAAGGACTCACATATCCGTTTCCGTTCATAAAGACGTTCACAGCGGAACTGCGCAACGTCGCTGTCAGAACGAATCTTCTGGTATAGTCCTTTCTTTAAATTTATTTCGTGGAAAACTAAGAATACTAATGATGACAATAATTAGCTCATTTCTATTACAAAATTAATTAGAAGAGGTCAAGCGAATGTTTTCCAATAATGGAAAACATAAAATATTGATAAGTTATTTAAAATAAAATAAATTAAACGAAACAAAATAAATAGCTTGTACCTTCAAGAATAAATGTGTTTCAGTACTTACAGAATTATTCAATTATATAAAAAGTATTTTATTTTACCAATATCAATATTGACTGTTGATCTTTCCTAATAATAATGATAGCGCATATTTAATAATTTATTTATTTAAGAAGATGCAGTTAATATTTATATTAATAAATACAGAATAATTATAAGACAATTAGAAATAAAGAAAGATGTCATGCACACAAAAAAGACGATTGAAGTATCTAACAATAAGAATAGTTAGATATATATAAAAGAACTAAAAATAATTAGGACGCTAAAATTGCTAGAATATTAAAACTTTCGACAGCAATACTCATTATGCTTAAGATTTCCACATTATTATTTTTATTTATAATCCAAGAAAATTATTTTCAGATTTGTATCTAACTAAATTTTTACATACTTCAGTAAAATCATTCTTTTTATAGCAAAAGATAAGTTTATCACAATTAAATTCGCGCGAGAGACTAAATTCGGCCAGAATCGCTTTTCCTCGTCATATTCTATCCTGTTTTTGGTACCTTAAATCTTCGACTACAACTCATAACCAGCTAATGATTTGACTTCGAAGTCGGCAACCGAGATTAATTCAGCCCTTCGAACACCTACGTAGAAATGGAAGACGGTAATCCGACACCCGGTTGTCAGCCCTGCAGGAAACAGACCGGGAGACCATAGAGGATGAAGAGAAGGAATGAACGCGAGTATACAAGAGAGTGACGAGCAGTATAACTCGCGAATATCAGTTTCGGAATTCGCTTACGTCGATATATTTCATCGTCGCGCGAATCGTAAAGGAGCAAACGTCTTCCGCTTGGTGCATGTCTAGTTTACGACGTATTATAATGATCGACGTCGGCACGCACCGGACCATCTCGGAGATGCCATGCTGTCGCGACCGGCGTTAATGCTCTCCGGAGAGCGCGTTTTATTTCACGATCTCGGCACAGCCGAACATATCGAACAGCGTTTCGAATTAGTTGGCTCGAGTCGCACTCTCCATAGTCCTTGTATCCTACAATCAGTGCGCGATGATTGCTTTCGATTTGATCCGATTTCGAGCAGCGACAAGGATGACGATGATCGGGGGAGAAGAGGGCAGCGAGGTCGGGCAGTTGCATTTGCACGCTCCATAAACGATTAATACGCTCTCTCGTCACGTCCCACGTGTCGGATGACGGCGACGCAACGCGCGAGAGTATATTATATACATTCTCTGCGCGAGGAACGCTCTCGCGAGAGATCGACCGCTCTCTCTCCGCGACAGGAAGGTTCTTCCCCTCCGGCTTCGCTTGCACGAAGTGTTCCCGTGCGAATATTATGGGCGTGATGGGCTCGTTCTCGGTCATGACACACTCATTGACTATGGATATACCTTATACTTATCATACTTATAATCTCCATATTCATTAAGATGACATGCATGCATTATATGTAATCAGATTAATTATTTTATTAAAAATTATAATGTAAAAGTAAAACGAATTAAAGAAAGAGGGGATTTGTGTCAAATTTTACAATTTTTATTGATTTCTTTAGTCATTTATATTATTATGAAAAGGGTAAAAAGCTCAAGTATTACGAAAAAATTAAAAATATAGATTATTCTCCACATCTTTGTAATTAAAATATATGAATACACAATCTCATGTTGTTTTGTAAAAAAATCTTTTATTGTGTTCATTTAATAATCGTTTTATTATTAATCATATAGATGATATCGAACGTGTACACTTTCTATTTGTTTAAAAAATATAGAATTCATAAAATGAAAACATGATTGTAGTTTATGTGGTTTCTTTTTTTATAATACTCGTATTGATATTTTGTATAGGAATAGTACGCTAAATAACTTACCTTTCCAATTCAGTTCCCTTTAATTCTTCTATGTATACAATTATTCTTACAAACATTTATCTCAAGTAATACAAAAAAATTATTTTAAGACAATTAATTTGCTAATGATTGTAATTATATCGTAAAATTAATATAAATCTGAAAATATCAAATATAATTGTCCATTACTTTAAAATTAAGATTGACGGGCGGAATATCTCTCACGGAAAAACATAAGCAGAGTAAGAAACAATATCATTAACAATTACAAATTGATGTCTTCAGATCGCGATTTCGCACGTAGATCCCTAGTCTTAAAACAGATTCGGTCGATCCCGAAATAAATGTCGCCGAAAGCGACATACATAACGAGGATGCAGAAGGTTGTTAAATGGTACCAACGAGGGGGAAGTTGTGGTACGCCATTAACACCAATTGTGGTTTCATCAATTTTCATCCGGGCGGCTTTTGGACCGGTACCGAACAGCAAAGGTGTCAAGCGTGACACTCGGCAAAGCGACGATTTTCGGTCAGCCACGTTTACCAGCTGCGCTCCATGATGTATCAAGGACAGTCACGACTATTTCGTGAGCGGACGCGTGTTACAGTCAATAATTACTGCAGCTTTGTGTGGTCCCGAACATAGCTTATACAGTGCCAAGACTGGCTTCGACTAAACTGCGTATTATTAAAGCACATATAGCACGTGTATACATTTACGCTAATATAGATATACGCTGTATACCTATAGTATAAAATCAGTAATTTGTTAGCAGTAACTTATACCAGTCACTCAATACCGATATCAATTAATTAAAATGTTTATTTTAATTGATCAATATTAATTTATTAACGATAACTAAGTACTTGCGAAACTATATTGTAGATTGTTGATATACATTATGAGAATGTATGACATTCAGGGAAAGAATGATTGCACTGAATTTTTAGATACCAAAGTATCTAAAAGTTTAAGTGATAGATCTGAAAATAATTTGATTGAGTTGAGTATCAAAATATTTATATAGAATCATTCAAATAATGCTGGAAAAAATTTTAATATCCTATGTTTGAACGTTCTATATATTATTTTGATTTTAATTCAACAAAATATATTTTCAGATCTGTGTCTAATTTTTAGATATTTCATTAAATCATTCTACTACCCATATTACAATCGTAAAAATAATTGTTACGGTGGCGCTATGAAAGCATATTTATAAAATTATCACGCACGATTCAAAGTGTCAATTAGTAATTCCATGAATAATAATTGACTTAAGTATTAATTAACGCGTACGTCAAAGAATTTTCAAGTTACTGAGTCTCGGTTGCATCTCAATATTTCGCCAGTTAGTTCCTAACGATAAACAACAAACTACTTCGTGCAACGGTCCTCCATATCTTTCGCACGTTACCGCGTTACTCCTCGGCGTCAAAGACGACGGTAATTGCGCCTCCTGCGCAATATACGTTGCTTACGAATCTCTTAATTAATTCGTGCCACGACCTGCTCGGGAATTACTTTCACATCGCCAAACGCGCGCATCCTTATCGTTCTCTCGCTCCCGTGACTCCTCTGGAAACTCGTCATCTTCTTCTCTCCCCTCGTACTTGGCATCCTTGCAACGTTCTTGCTTCCGTCGAACGACTTCGTTTAGCGAAACTTGCTGCTAAAGCAAGCTTATCTAATAGTCACGGCCTCCGCACATAAATCAGGTAATATCGAACATCTAATAACTAATTAGCAACTCCGCGGCGTTCGTATATCTTTACATGACAATCAAATAGCAAGAGTATTACCGATAATAAAAGACCGATTTTATGTACCTTATATAAAAGATTTACGAAAATATGCGTAAAATCATTCCTTTTTATTAAATACCTTTTCAAAAATGAAAATAATATATTTCTGTAAAAGTAAATCGTACGACGTCGACATAGCAGAGGCAATTCGATATTCAATAAATGCGTTCGAAGAGACTCTATTAGCGCTATTTGTGTCATTCTATCCTCATTGTTTATTGGACGTAAAACAAGGATAGAATGACACAAATAGCGCTTATTGTTCCCCCGAACACATCCTATGTGTTTACATATTAGTGGTAAAAGCGTGTGCCTGAAATAGTATCGTATACGATTTAACTAAACATCGCACATCTCTGCAAAACATTACGTTTATTTCTGTTATTTTCAAACAATGCCCGCAGCAAATCATGTCGAGCAAAATTGCAATGGTTTATCATTAATCTGCAATAAGGCAGTCGCAAATTTATTTTAAAAAGTTACAAAAATAGTCGCGTATCATCGTAGTATCATAATAAAAGGTTTTGTGTGAAATATTTTTAATATGTGAAATATTTATATGTTAAATTTATCGCATTCTTGTGTTTATTAGATGTTCTTCTTTCAAAAATGATGTGGAAAGTAATATATTTCTAATATTTCTTAAAAATAAACTATATGACATAACTGGCATGGGCAATTCGTTTATTCAATTTGTGTACTGGTAGTGAAAGCGTGTGTCTGAAATAGTATCATATATGCGATTTAACCAAATGTCACGTCTCTGCAAAAATGTTACGTTTATTTCTGTTATTTTTTAACAGTATCCGCAAATCAAACAGTGTCGAGCAAAATTGAAGTAATTTATCAGCGTAGTCTACAATGCAGTCGTAAACTCATTTCGAAATCACACAAACGGTCATAACATCGACTATTGACACTTCTGATTGGCTATCGCGACCGCTCTCGCAACTTTAATTAAATAATCGTGAACAAAAGATAGTACCAATTATATATCCTGCACAAGCCATAATTGATTGTGTGAATTATGACTTTAAAATAAATTTATAATCACAATTATAGAGCGGTTAATATCACATATTAAGCATGTGAGATATTAACCTTTTATAAGGAAAATAAAGTATCATATTAGAACAATATTACCTCTCCCAAAAGTAATGTGTCTTTAAAATATTAATATATAAATTTTACATTTTCTTGCATTTCGTATCTCTCAAAATTGATTATATTTACATACAGCCAAATAATAGATCTATGATAGCATGGGACATTTCATTGCTCAGACATGAGCAATATTGCATTACTGGGATGTTTCATTTTCTAGTCATGATCTCTAATATCACAAAGCATGTATAAATATCTAATTAATTCGTACGGATTTCGCGACTACATTTTTCTCTGCACGCTGCATTCAAAGAAATAATAAATTGTACCAATAAAAATTTGTAATTAAAAAGTGGAGATGTTAACGAAAAGCGCGTAGACGCGCGTCACGTTTGGACAATAAAAATTTCGCTCTTTCCCACGATGGAACGCTAATGACCTCGAACATTCTTGCACGGTGCAACTCTCTTTCGAGACGCCGTGCTAATTTTATCCCGTTAGACTTGGTGAAGCAAGCGACACGTGGCAATATAAGTGTCTCTTGAAACTAATGAAGTATAATATACGTAATGTGCTCCATCCATACAGCGTTCTATCATAATGTTACTTTCGCGCTAGCTTTACTTCCTATACATCGAACATCGTGATGTCTTATATCAACATATACTTTCTGAAGGAACGCTCGACGAATCTTTTGATTGTGAAGCGATATCAACAATATCAATTATTATATATATTATGAAAAATATTGCACAAACGGCAAATATGAGAGTTTCCTCCTTCAAATACTTTCATGAGTACTTTCTTTTAATTTGCCTTGAATCAGGTAAAGTATTACATAAATGATTCCAATCAAATATGTATCTTCAAGTATATAAATTAGATCTGTTCTTCTCGCGAATTAATGCTATTATATCTCTCTGCATCGTCTCTCGTTGAACGAGACAAAAAGAAAACAAAAAGAATAGACGCTAGATTTTTTTCCCAGTGAGCCTGACTGTTCTAATGAGTATTGTTTTTTGCTTTCTACCTGTTACCCTCAACGAAATAGAGAAATAAGAACGTTTCAGGCCTGAGCATAGACCTTTACATAAGCTCAGATCTACAATAAGTATAGCAAGTCTTAAACCGTAAGAAATTAACCAATTACAGTCTAATGTGAGGAGAATAATCGACTATAATTTGTCAATTTCTTACGAAGCTACATCTATTGTATATCTGAGCTGACGCAACCCTGGTTCTATATACTCACAAAATGATTACAAGCTTGTTGCGGCAATCAATCTAAAGCGTCAACTTTAAGATAAGTTTAAAACAAAATGAACTTTCTACAACAAACCGTTAGTGGCGTTAATTATATCATAATGGCAAGTCAGAATTATAAGTCATAAATCTTAGAAAATTTACATCCAGCATAAATCATATTAAATCATTATATCACAATATTTCAGTCAATCACAAGGATGGTAGTTCTCAGAGAAAATAACAATACTCTATATGATTGGTCAGTTATAACATAATCTAAGTTTTAAATCATAAGAAATGGAATTTGGCCATCTTCACGCAGTCACTGACTTATTATTGCTTTATGACATACAACTGATTTGCTTACAACTCGCTCCTGCTCCTTCTAACCTATTCCTAATGGCTTATTGTAGAAAGCATTAGAGCTCAATTAATTCTCCATTTCATTTCATGTAAATGAAAGACTCTGATTGATTGATAATTCTCTTATGCTTTATACATCTGTGCCTAGCCTTTTTTAGCCTGTAAGTTAAGTTTTGAACAGACCTGCTATATACAGTAATCAATTGGTTCTGTAACTAGCATGACTTGCGCGAATATTTAACTTTTGTCGACCTCAAGAAAAATTTGGTACATTCTTCAGTTTGGTACATTCTTCTCTCAGTTGCTCACGGATCGATTCCCGCTGCCAATAGAATCTTGCCTAATGACATTTATTTTCATCGGTAGTATGATTCCCTGGGCGATGCCATAGTGTTGATACGCATCTTTTCCGTAAGCCACATTTAGTTCTTCGGCCCGTTGATTGGGTTTACTCATGTTCGATGACGAGCTCGCCGGCGAAGCAGTCGAGGGTGCGCCCGCGATACCTTGCAGCGCGTTGAAACTCTGCATTGCCAAGTGAGAAGAGGCCGACATTGTGATTTGCGTCACGATTGGAGGCGAGCCTTCGATTCGGCCAGGGAGAGCGCTATTAGGAGGCTGGGGCTCGGCTAGAGGTGCATTGCTTATTATCGACGCCGTAGGTGCTTTATCAGTTCGCGCAACCGGTGGAGCGATTGATCTTGCCGCTCGCGAAGTTGATAATATAGCAACGGAAGGATTATCCGCTCGAGTTGTCATCGGATATGAAGAGACAGACGTCTTTGTTGATGCACGTGCTGATAACGAGTCCTCCGTCATTTCCGATGTCCGTAAAACTGTTACGGATTGCGTCTTTCTCGCCAAATCGATCTGAACCTCAGCCGAACGCGTCTCTGAAAACGGCGCTGTATGAGCGCGATTTTTTCTGGCCGGGATTTGTGGGCTCATCGGTACAACTCTACCAGCACTATCCGGGATACCTGTAGTTTTAGGCGGCGATTGTTTGATGGGGACAGCAGCGATTAACTGCGCGGAAAGCGGCGATTCATCTCGAGAGTTGTTAGCATTGATCCTCGCCTGATCTTTGATGTTTCGAGTGCCGTTGGCACTAGGCACGGACGATTGAAGATTGCTCGCGGAGAAATTATTCGTTGTCGGCGATGCGAGGACATTCACCGAGGTTGCGGAAAGATCGTGAGTCTGATCACCGCCATTCCTTACGGCGGCGAGATTTGGATCACCATTGGGGAAACTGGCGAAGCGCGCGATCGTTTCTCGCTCTTCAGCTACTTGAGGAGCGAAAGGTATTTTCCTTTCGATGGGCTTTACAGGCACTCTGTTTTTCGACGCAATGCGATTCTTTGCGACCCTACTGTCTCTTCTCTTTCTAGAATTGTTCGTCGTGGCACTTGGACGTCTTTCCGGAAAATGCCTGCCTCTCATGGAGATCGATTCTGTCTCCTCGCTTCCGTTCCCATCATTGTCCTTGTCTTCATCTTCACAGAACTCCGAGTCCTCGTAAACATCAGACTCGTCCTCCTCGTTTTCCTCGACGATCGCGCTAGCTTGTATCCATTCCCTGATACGATCCTTCTTCTTCGAATGATCCACCGTTGTCTCGATCCCGTACGTCGTAAGTGTGTGGAGAAGTTGATTCTTCTCCTCTAAGGAACTGTGAAAGCTGTACATAGACGGACATAGCTCGTCCCTCTCATCGGCGCCGCCTGTAGATATAAAAAGAAATGTCGCTAAGATATCGTGACATATCGCCGATATTATCGCGATGCAATGTCAACTGACCATTCAACGCTTTTTTCGACCCCGAGTTTCGCTAGCCATCTGTCTTCTAAATATTTATTTACTTCCAACACGCTGACTGGTCGCTTGTCAATCTTCGGATCCAATAGCCTCTTGAACATTCTTTATAAAATGCCAAAATATTTATTTAGTTACGCGCTTTATCACTGTTATGGATATCCAGAGGAGGAAAAGGATTTGAAGGGTTCAACTCTCCCCGAAATTTTTCTTTTATATTTTATCTCATTATATTTTGTTTATTTTTTCAGGAAATAAAATAAAAATTATAATTTATAAAATCTTTTTTTCATTTTTTTCCATTCAAAATCAGGATCGAAACAGAGATATTCTAAATTCTCAGCTCTAAAATATCAAGAAAATTTGTTAACACAAACAATTGCTATTTATGTGATAATAAAAAATTGATAAACCATCTTCCTTCTGAAAAAATCCTCTATACGCCCATCACTATAATATAAAGCTGTATGTGTTATATAAAGATATATGTGTGTCACAACTTAAAACGTTATAAAAAATGTAAAAATTTTATGAGTTGTTTTATATTACGTTTGAATTTTTATGTAAAATTTAAATACAATTCTTTTATTGATTTCAAAGTTACTTAAAATTCTTATTATAAAATATAAATTTCTAGTCGCCGTTTTATTTATCACGAACAACACTCTTAACAATTTTATAACAATCAAAAAATAGCGCTTGAAAAGTGAATGAATAATAAACTATATCGTATGTTCAAGATGCACATTGACGTAACATTACTGCATGGCGCTTAATTTCGCGTTCTCAGATTCTCAAATGAAAACTCACTTCTGCGCCCGTGAGCTGATCAGCTGAAATAATTTCGGTTTCTTGGCGATGTTAAGCGTCGCGTTGTGCCAGTTTTGATATCTGGTGTAGCGCGGATCGTCCATCGCTGCTTTCTGCCATGGCAGGCATCCGGTCAGGCAAACAAATAGGACAATGCCGAATTGCCAGACATCGTGCGACGTACGAGCTCTGAAAGTCATCCGTCCGTCATCGTTAGAACATATATCCTCAGCGACAATGTCCGGACTACATTTCAACACTGGAAAAAAATGTTCTGATTAAAGCAAAAGAACTTAACAAGAATGACATTTTGATGAGAGCAAATAGAGAAAGTTATGATAATCAGAAATACTGTTCGATCTTTCCAAAATATCATTCTGTTAGGTCCTTTTGTTGATTTAATCAGAACATTTTTCTCGGTGAAATATCATTCATATACGTCACAATATATCAATAGCGTTTTTATATTTAACCAAAATTTTGGATATGGAATATTAAAAAATTAAAATTTCGAAATTTTTCAGAAAAGATCAGAAGAAAATAGCATAAAATTGAGTGCTCACTTTCTCTCTCATGATAAATAAAGTTATGAATAACAACATCAATGATAATAATAGTTTTGTTATGTATGTATGAACGCAACAATGATTTGAAAAAGCAGTATAATAGGTAGTAGTATGTAATACGTGACAAACTATCAAGTGCACACAACAGGCGTGGCTGCAGTTGATTTAATATCTAGCTTGAATAGTAAGTACATGCATGTAGATGCATAATAGTACAATTGTCGAATGTAAATGTTTATCTTATGTAGAGAAAATGCAAATTATTACTATTTAATAAGAAATGCTCTTGATATATTCATATTCAAATACACAATACAGTACATCGTAATTTTAATATTATTCTTGGAAATAAAATCTACCCATAACACGATGCGATCCCTGAAGAGTTACACTTTTCATTCAATTCAAAAAAATCGAGATCAAGATGGACCTGATTTTTATCCTACTTTCCCCTTTTCTTTCCAGGCCTTCAATTTTATCCTACTTTCTCTTAATCTTCTTTCTTTCTTCCAATTTTCTGCGTGCATAAATATCACGTGACAACAAAAATGAGTAATACATATAAGATCAATTACAGTATATGTATATAATTACTTGTACGTCTCATCAGTGTCGATCTGCAATACCTCAGGCGGCGAATACGGCAACCATTCGTTATGCCTTCGTACGACGGTGTTAACCCGTCTAGTCTCGCCGAAATCGCACAGCTTGATACGCGAAAAATCACTACGAAATACGAGTATATTATCGAGTTTGATATCGCGATGCACTAGTTCACGACTGTGTATATGATGCACCGCGGCGGCGAGCTGCCTGGCCACCCTCTTCGCGTGCAGCTCGCCCAACCCTGTCTCCGTCACGTTCGACGTGAGATCGCCTGAAAATCGATGACATGATAACTGAAATGTATTTTTGTGCAACGACAACGCGAATGTCATGTTCTTTGGAATGACAATCGTTTTATAAATGATATTGCACCTTGGAAAATATTTAGAGCTATTGTTTAGTCTTTTCATTGCGCGATAAAAGAAGTAAATTGCATCAACAATAAGTGCAAAATTGATAAGATTTTATATGTAATTTATATACGTAAGAATAGGACTATATAAAGCTGATTAGATATTGATAAGAGATCGGAATAGATACGAGAACAGTAGCCATGAGATAACTAATTATAGATGCTAAGTAACACATGGCAGGAAATATATCTCAAAGTCTTGTTTAAATCCCGATTGGTTCCATTTATCTTCTGCCCTAAATGTATATTTATCCGATTTTATATATAATTGTTATACTTATTCTTTTAATTAATGTATTTATAAATAAATTGTGAATTAGAGTACTTTTTAGCAATATAGATAATATTACAGATTTAATGGAATCAAAAAATATTATTTATTCAAAAATAGATTTAATTGATTTTTTTTTAATCTACGATATATTTCTTTTGCAATATAATTAAATAAATTTCCTGTATTACACGATCATAAATAATTTTGATTAAATGAAACAAAAATGCTATAACTTATTTGAATTAAACTCTGCGCCAATTTATACAGATAAGAAAATAGATTGCATAGTGGACTCAGAATTCGAAACTAAAAACTTAATGAACGGCGTCTGATTTGTGAGATGCACAAAAAGTCGTCGCGCACGTGCAAGCGAGCGTCGTAAAAAAAAAATCTCACCGAGCGGGGCGTATTCTTGACTGAAAACGTAGAAGCCGGCCGTCTCGAACGCCACGTCATAGGTGGTTATAATGTTTCTATGTGCCGACAGATGTAACCCATAATGAAATTCCCGAAAGAAGTCCGAGATGCCGGTGTACGCCTTCGGCAGGGCCTTCAGCACCATCTCGGTCTGTGTACTGCGATGCTCGGTCAGCAGGATTTTGCCGAACCATCCCTCGCCGACGATCTGCAGGATGTCGAACTCGTCGATCAGATTCACCTGTCCCAGAAAATAGTTAGCTCTCGACGCGCTGCCGCACATGACGTGGTCGTGATCGATCGAGAGTCACGTCGCTGCTTTTCGAGCTGCGAATGACGGATGAAGAGAAACCCAAACGTTCGCCAGTCGGATCGTAATGACGCTCAAACCCGAGAGACCTCGAACCTCGGGACAAAGCATGCAGCATACACGACGTCACGAGGGAAATGCAATCCCGATGGGAACGCGCGAGCACAACGATGCGTTATCCGCTGCACGCTGAATACGACGCGACGCCCGTACGGCCGACGCCGATCTCTACGCAACATCTATTTTTACTCCAACGCACGCTTCGAACGCACGTTTTCATCCCGATGCGAACCCGACATACAAGACGATTTCCCCTTAATACCGTTTCGTTGAACCACATATCTCTATTTCGATTAAACAGAATCTATCCAGACTATAGAGAATCGAATAAAAGCTTCGAGTTTTTACTTGAGAAATTGAAATTACTTTTTATTTTGATATGCTATATAATAGAACATTTTTTTTATGTTTGCACGCATTCTTTTTTGTAATTTAGATAATGTAACCCTAATTAGAACAAAAGTTCATACGAACTTCAAAAATTGTAACTTTATAGAAAATGAACGAAAATTAAATTTAAGTTAATAAAGAGTTTTAATACCCATAGCGAAAAATCACATTCACATCACTATATTCACGGAAAATTGAAAATTCAAAATAAACTCACAATAATTATGGATAATTTGCGATATTACTATGAAATTATTAAAAAGGTCGCAGTAATATTATTATTGTCTGTACATGTTATAAGTAATGTCACAATGAGATGTAATTTTTATCACATTGCAGATTCATATGACGTCATTCAATGACGTCACAGCGATATCATACCTGTGAGAAAGCGGACATCTGCACGTCACCATGACTTTATTATGATAGTATTGTGACATTACTTATAACTTTTGCTATAGGAAATAGCTTAAAATCTCTACTTTCAAAACTGTGTCTTTTAAATTTCTGTGAATTTGATAATTTTAAAATTTTCCAGTGAAATGAATCTCAAATTCTATTTAATTTCTGTGTCATCAAGAATGTAATTAAAGCTATATGATTCAATATTAGAGATACAAAGTCACTAAGTGATCCAACAATGACGAGTCATGGTCGCAAATGTCGTCTTCGTCGGATTCTCTGTTAGAGAAACATTGGTGCAATGCCAGGCAAAAGAATGGTCGTTAGTTGAACGAACATAATGAAATGCTGCTCGTTCGCGAATCCTATTTCTGGATCTCAATGTCTCGAAACTGGAAAAGCTCTGCGTGTGACTACCGCAGCCATTGTTTAGGCTTTATTCTCGAGGAAAGCGCAAGAGACTTTAAAGAAATGCCTTAGCTGACAAAGGAAAATCCAATTGTGACCGGTTTTCGTGAAAAAAAATAGAAGAAAAAACACGGAAAGAAAGGCATTACCTTCTCGAGCTCGAACTCTCGTATTCTGTGAATGGATCCTCCGATCGCCTTCTTCATTCCACTCATCTCGATAATTTACAGTTATAATTTTTTCACCGAGAATAGATGTTCTGGTTCGACGCACGGACTCAATTGCGATGACTAGACGTTACATATTCCCGTATCGCTCATAAATCTCACAGTATCGTCGGTCATCGTCCCGAAAAAGTTCCGCTCTTCAAAATGTATCCAATCCTGTAAAACGTTTGATTGATGTATGAGACTGATCATACATCATCATCGTGATGAAAGGAGTATAAACATAAATAGAAATAATTATGTTACGGCGAATGTTCGTGTTATACGAATTACATGCATGCGTCGGTTAATTCATGTGCACGATAACAACATGAAAAGGATTCCAACGTTATGGTAGTAATATATATGGTAAGAAGTAGGACGCGATGGAAATCAGACGAATATACTTCGCCGTAAAATGAGAGTCTAACGACGCGACATTTCTGACGGGAGACGTTAACGGCATGAAATCGTTATTCTGCAAGTGTGTGTTGTCGATACAGCCGGATGCCGGCTAGTATTTTTGTGCCGTGTACAATTATTGCGCAAGGCGAATGTGGTTGCATGCAAATTTCACAAGGAATGCACACGATATATATATATATATATATACATGATTTGGCAGATTGCACCCATCGACAATAGATACAAGATGAACGTTTCCGAAACATTTCTAGCAAATGGAAAGCGACACATGCGATCCTTTTGACGTAATAAAGACGTTACATCATTCGTGAATAATAAATCGATATTCTGGATTTCCCTCTTGTCATTTTTCATTTGCTCAATAAAAATAAGCGCGTGTCTTTCTTTTCTCGTCAAGATATACGTATCATATTATCCAAACAGAACAACAAACGTCAAAACGATGTTAAAATAAATCATAGATTTAAAAGTAACTTCTTGTAATCATTTTAAAGCTATTTTGACGTCATTTTGGTATCATGGTGACGTCAAAATGACTCCAAAATGATCACTAACAGCATAAATTTTTTAATCATTTGCGATTTATTTTTGTTGTATTTTGCTTGGAGAGAAAAATGTAAATTTTAAATGATTGTTTGAATAGCACCAATATAATATTTACAGAAAATATAATATTTACGGAATATTTAAATAAAAAGGTATAATAATTAAATTAATAATTCTTGTATCAAATAAACATATTTGCATTTAGTAAATATTTAACACTAGCACTATTCAAATATTTATTAAAATTTCGTATATATTTTTCTCTCAGAGTATGTACAAGAATTGGACAATGTTGTAAAATTTAAAATGTCAGACATTTATGATTTCTTGATTTTGAAAAGGCAAGATTTAATTAAATCCATTTTATGCCAGTTCCTATTATGTAGATTAACTTTAATCTTATTGCCGTTTAACTTACTTTTTATCTTATTACAGTTTAACTTACTTTTTATCTTTTTCCAGTTCAAAAAATTAGAAAAGGCTAAAGTGTAAGTTAAATCAAGATAAATGTAAATCTCTACATTGATAAAAATAAACATTATTCAATTATTAATTCGACAAACGAAATTCTTAATTGTTGCCAGACTATCGTATAAAGGTCTCTCTCCGTTCTCTCTTTCTTAAAAATGCTTCCATATGATATAATCGAGAAAACATGCGGCAAGCAGCCAATAAATGCATTTTATTCAAATCGTATTCATATCGGTGAACGGTTGATGGAACTTGTGAATCGGTCTCCCGTTGTTATTTATGTAAGCACCGTTCACGATTCACGGAAACACGAACACTCACAGCACGGGGTTGTCCATGCAAATTTACAGATCGCGTGCACCACCCCGCTTCAGTAATCCGTCCGCATGCCACACTGGGATTCGAGGAAGCATTTGGAGCAGTGAAGACACGAAGGAGCACAATTAATACCACTGAGAAAGCGCGTGTCTTCGTCTCGGGAGGACACATCTGCTGATGAAATTCGCAAAAAACGTCGATACTCGCGTCTGGAAAATCTACGTTGAGAGATTAAGTCGGTATCGTTTTCTCCCTCTCGCAAATCGCGCAAATCGAGCGGCCACGCACCTCGAATGATCTCACAACTGGTCTACCGTGTTCGGTGCACTGTTTGCCTGTCTGCAGTATTTATAAAACGCTAACCGGAAAGCGCGGTTGGCGAGCTGATCTTGGCGTCTTGCCGGCTTGCCCGCGCATCCATCACCTCTTCCTAAGGGCGCGCACCATGTTGCGATTATTGTGAATCTAACTCCATGCCATCAGGATTTGAGCTCGCACCAACGAATATTTTATAAATATATTTTTCTCTCAGAGTATGTACAAGAATTAGGCAATGTTGTAAAATTAAAATGTCAGACATTTATGATTACTTGATTTTGAAAAGGCAGGATTTAATTAAATCCATTTTATGCCAGTTCCTATTATGTAGATTAACTTTAATCTTATTGCCGTTTAACTTACTTTTTATCTTATTACAGTTTATCTTATTACTTACTTTTAAGTAATCAATTTTAAGTAATCAATTATATATTTCATTTTTTTAACAAGTTTTTAACTCTGAATAAAAATTTAAAATCATATTTTAAATAGATAAGAGCTTATTTATCATCGAAGCTAAATCCTAATTAATTTGTTGACATTGTCTTATGTATATATCATTTTTCAAGTTATACGGATGCAAGACATTTACATTAAATAATAATAAATATTAAACTGATATATTCATGCAGTAATAAATATTAAAATAGTAATTTTTTGTGATGAGCAATTTAAAAAATCATAAACTGTGATTTATGTTTTATTTATGCGCAAAAGTAACTGCTTTATGTAAGGTCGAAGAATGAAATAAAAATGGAAATTATTTCTCATGATGTCATTCAAGCAGTCTTTTGTATTATTGTGAAATGTGTAACGTGTGATAACAGTGAGATTAGTTATTGCTATATAATTCTAATAAAAAAAACGTTTACGTTTTATACTTGATATCAACACTTTCGATAGTATTGTTAATAAGTGATTATTATATATGTATACGCAAGTATGACTAAGTATGTATTGATAAACAGTATCATCAAGTACTTTCAACGCTTTATTGATAATTCTAGCGCACAAAGGTTAATTTTTACTGGTTTTCCTATGAAGAATGTGAGAATGTAAATAAATTCTCCATGATATTTCATGTGTACGAAAAATTACCATATCGTTTACGCCACAGTTTTTGTATATCATCGGTCTATTTATTTTACATCGCATATGTACACATTTAATATAAATTTACAAGCGTGCAATAAAATTAAATATTCATCACGCATCGCCCGAAATGTATGACGTTGTATAACTCCAAAATCAACATGTCTGGATTTGTGATATTATCAAATCGGTAAATCTGATTTCGTCGAATTCACATTAATTCCTATATATATCATTGTAAAAATAATTCTTGGATATTTTTTAACAGACAATTTGATGAATGTTAATCATTTTTAAAAATCTCATGAGGTCATCATATAAAAATTATCTTTATTTGTAAAATCAATTATTCCGATTTTAATTTTATTTAGATACGAGATGTATACATGAAAAATTTAGACGAGTAAACATTTCAAGGAACATCTTTTCGAAGAAACATCATTTTATCGTCGCATATTTAGATTACATCAAATGCATTTTAATGACTGCACTATATTCAACACCATCTTACGACATCATGCGGAGATAGACAGAACATCATCAAAAGGGATTAACCGACGGAGAACGTTACCACAGTTTTTCATCCATTTCCATCTAAAATTATAACATGACATTTTCTACATTTCCTTTCTTTTCTTGTCATGTTCTTAAAATATTTACACATTTCAATAATGACAAATATATTGAAAAACGCAACTAATCAACTACATCACAATAAATCTGAATTCTCAATAAAAATTCTAATATAACATACTTATACATTTAATTACATATATAACAATGTTTGTTTGATCATTTACAAGACAATACGAAAATTCATAACATCAGCAAAAAATTTATCTTGAAAAAATCATTGTGCAGTAACGCCCTCTCGAATACTGCAACTACAGCAAAAATCCGATAGTATTACTTGATGGTATTATTAATAAAATATTTATTTTTTTTTAATTTTTTATATATATTATTATTTTAATTACTATTTTTATTATCGAAAAAAGAATAAAATTCTCGAAGATCATGAATAATTTAAAGACAACTGTTCTCTTGACGCGTATTCGACAAAAATTTAAATATTTAATGCAAAGTTGAACATGAGATGGGAAGGAAAAAAAATTAAGAGAAGATTTCATATATTTGTATCTTAATCGCGCTTTCTTATTTACATTTCTACATCAAGATATATATATTCGCATTCCAGATAAATAAGAGAGTAAAAGAATTTAGTCGTATGTCATAAATTATGAATTTTTTTTCTGAAAAGTTTTGAAAAGAATTCATTTTTGCAATTAAAAATGAACTCAAAATTGATAACATATTGCAATTAATTATTTTTTAATTCTTTTTAAATTCTCTGTGCAATCAGGGATATACAATTTTTTTGGAGGAGAGGGATTATGACACAAAAAACTTAAGCAGTAGAACGTAAATAATAAGCGAATTGGCAAATCACAGTAGAGATCGTAAAGTTATAATTAGTAGCAAATCCAACATATTTTGATTTCTTTACAGCTGCTTATACTTTCATCTTACTGCTTAAATTTTTTGTGGGCTAATAATCATATCTAGGCTGTATTTCATTGTAAATATCGAAAAACTACAGTATACTTAACGTAAACTGTAGATTAATTTTCAATATTCACAGTGAATATAACGGAATGCAGTCTTGATAGCAGTATTCATAATCCGATTCTTATTTGAAGACCGTCTTAAATAATATCTTCAGATGCTAATACAACCTTCTGGTTGATTCCATGACATTTTAAGGCAATTTCAAATATAAGAATCAACTATGGATGCTTTCCATTTGATAACACAAGTCAACACAAGTCGACACAAGCGTCGTTCTATTCTTCTTGACATTCAGAGAGTAATAAAGAGAATAATAAAGATAGAACGTGTGTCGACTTGTATCAATTTGTGTTATCAAATGGAAAGCACTCTATGAATATCGATTTTTTTAATCGAGGAGATTTCGATTGAACACTCGGCCAAAAGCTTCGTAGTTCGCGCCATCGTGATTCACGATAGTGTCCGAGTCCGCAACAAGATGGCAGTCGTGGCGGACGACCGGCTGGCGCTGGGAGCGCGCGTCCAAAGTCAGGAGTATCGTGTCGTCGACTCAGTCGAGAGTACAAATACGTTACTACAGAGAGACGTTCCACCACGTTCCATAACTTTCTCATGTGTCACCGCGTCGCGGGTGTGTGTACGCCCGTCGTCATCTCATAGTGTCGTGTTTTAACGCCGTCATCCGAGAGGGAGGAAAATAAAAGAAAGCTGAGATCCAGTACCAGTACATCGTCGTAACGTCGATCGCGGGGAATTCCGCGATCCCGGATCTTGCGCGCGATCGCGAGAGTGCGACGACTTCATCCGAGAGAATAACGGAGAAACGGTCAAGCGGGCGACGCGACGTACGTAGAGGTACGCTCTCCTATATACGTGCATGCTGCACGTTCATGCATGTGCTTGCACGCGCGCGCGCGCAATTGTAGCGTGAGGAAGCGAGACAGACGGTGGCGGATCGACGGAGAGGAGTGAAAGAGTCGGGCGGAGGAGGAGGCGAGAAAAAAAGTGGGAAGTGTGTCGCGCGCTCGCGGCGCACCGTCGTCATCGAGGAAGGTGCCCGGAAGTCGCCTACTGCACGCGCGACTGCTGCGCGCCGACGAATAGACAAATAGACAAAGAGAAAAAAGTTACCGCGGGTGGGCGAGGTAGTTCCCGACATAGAAAGAGCGAGAGAAAGAGAGAGAGAGAGAGAGAGAGACACGAGACGAGATCAGAATACAGAGTACTACGAAGTGGAGGAAGGCACGGTTGCGTAAAGAAAGAAGAGGTGATCCATCAACAAGAACACAAGAGTTTCGCATCCCGCGAGACAGAGAACGTATTAAGGGAGAAAAGAAAAGAGAGAAGAGAAAAGAGTGGGAGAGGCGAGAGGATTGCGTCGCGGACGGTGGAATGTACGAAGCGATCGAGCGGTGCCGTGTAAACACGCGTCTCGAGTGAACCGGAGCGGCCCACCAGCGACGTTCGATTCGATGTCGTTGGCTTCCTTGTCGTCGTCACCGTCGCCGTTGTACGGCAGCCCCGACGGTTCGCGTCGTAGAACTTGTGCGGGAGGAGCAACCGGGAGCAACATCTGTGGCATCGATCATCGTCGCCGCCGGCACGGCAGACACGCGTAAATGAATCCACATCACAAATGACGGTGGGCGGACCGGGCAGACTAGCGAGGTGCTGGCTGGACTCGTCGTCGTCGTCGTCGTCGTCGTCGTCGTCGTCGTCGTCGTCGTCGTCGTCGCCGTCGTCGTCGTCGTCGTCGTCGTCGCCGTCGTCGTCGTCGCCGTCGTCGTCGTCGTCGTCGTCGTCGTCGCCGTCGTCGTCGCCGTCGTCGTCGTCGTCGTCGTCGTCTTCGTCGGTTTAACGGACAAAAAGGTGAGCTTTTTTTCTTTTGATCTCTTGGTACACCTTATTTCTCTCGTCTACAAGTCTCTAGTGGACTCTTCTGTAAAAATGGCTTCAGACGTTCTACCGTTTGCAATTGTTTTATTGTCCCTAAGCGGTTGTTGCACCGTACGATGTTGCTCCCGATAAGATAATTTTCACGCGATTATGTGTTGATAGCACATCACTCAACTGACCATTTCTAAACGCGTCGCAACGATGGCTGGAGTTCTGATCGCGACATGTTATTCCGACTACGTCGTAATTGATATTTCTTGGATGCTAATTTCCACAAACTTGTTTTTAAGTTCATTTCTATCACGTCTAAAGTTAGTACAAAGTGACAACAACGCCTTACATTTCGTCATCAATTAATTTGATGTATCGTATAATTATTGGATGAGATTTTTTTTGGCAACTTAACATTACATGACACTTTATTTTTCCTTTAATTTGGCTTTGACTTTATTTGATTTTATTTGATTTGACGAACCTTACATATCGCTCGTTTGCTACAACTGACATAATTGTGATAAAAACTGCGATTTTTTTGCTTGCAGAAAAACGGAAACATAAAGAAAAAAAGGGAAGAACATATTATTTCTGTATACCCAAATTGCATTTCAAAAATAATATTACAAAATTTTAAAATCAAACCATTGAAATTCAAATCAAATTTCCATCATTACCATTTTTTTTCTGAAAAACTTTGTTTTTTAATTATGTGTTGCAAATGAACGATATATCTTCTTTTCATGAAGTGAATTAAAGTATATTATTCATTTGCTACAACAATAACACAACTAAAAACAAAGTCCTTAAAAAAAAGTTTTAACAGATAGATCTTTATCTATCTATAAATTTTGTCTTTTTTTACTGTCAAACAATTAACTTATTGTTAGTGTCATGCTAACATCACAGTTGAAAACAGTAAATCTATTAAATTGAAAATTGCATTTTAAAATCAATTTATTACAAAATTTTATCAAAACGTAAAAATGTATTTATAGATAAAACTTCTGAAAAACTTTGTTTACTCTTTATCTCTAGGTGGATAAAGATCTATAGATAGATCTTTATCTACCTATAGATTTCGTCCTTTCTCTCTCAAGTGATTAACTTAGTGCCAATATTACAGTTATAAAGAGCAACCTTATTGATCGCATCTTACCTTAATTATTTGTGAAGATGGTACCGCTTTTATAATTCACATACATTTGTGCTAATCGCGTCAAAGAAGGTGCACGTTATCAATGCAGCATCGAGACTTTTAATTTCTATTACATTTTTATCGTGAGAGGAAAAAAATAGTTCAAGGTAAACGTCTATTTCTCTAACCGAATGACTCCCCGCCCGCAATGATTCTCGCAATGCAGCTTCAAAAGAACCTCGATGCATATCGATTGCATAACAGTTACGTTGCCGGTAGTGTCTTGCCAATGTACTTATCAATAAATAGCATGCCAATCGTTTGTATAGACACTATATTTACGACGTTATCGTGCGATAATATCGATCGTGCAGAGGAACCATTCCGGGAGTTTGTCCTCCGAAGAGATATTTGGGTGGGTCCATCGTTGTATATCTGATAAATTCGCAACGTATGGTGGTCCAGCGATCTCTTAAGAGTTCGAATGGGTAAACACAGTACGAGCGCAATGTAATATTATTCCAAGGAGCTTCTTTGTCTCTTTTATCGAATACATATATTCTCTTATCGCTTTATATCGTGTACATTGTGAGATGAAACAATAAGTTTCTCCGGGGACTAATCGATTACCGCTTTACAGAAACTTGGTACTTCCGAGATTATAGATCTAGCAAGCTTCTTTTGGAAAATGTTGAATTGAATGCGATAAAAAAAATTGAATGAGACATTATGATTATGACTCATTATCTTCAAAGAGATTTATTCTCAAAAAGAATAAAGAACAATAATAATTTTGTATTTTATTAAATTTGCCAAATGTTAATGAAATGTTTATGAATATTTCATAATTTTATTGTCCGGGGAGAGGATAATAATGTTGCGCAACACGATAATACGAGATTAGGGGAAGAAAGGATTTTTAGTTAAATATATATTCATCACTGAGTATAAACTGTTTTTAATATTTATTTTTGTTTAATAATAATGGTAATAGCTATTGAGGCTATTACAGAAACAACAATTGTCAATGTATTTATTTTATCAGCATCAATAAATAAATCGTATATTTAATCATCTATTATTTAATGCAAATTAAATAAATTTTAATTTAAATAAATTTTATTTATTAGGCTCAAAGAATTCTAACGAAGCACATTTTATGAGCACTCTGTGCAACTCTTCCTCTTCTTCTCCTTTTTTTTTAAATTGTAATTCTGCAAAAATATTTCGATTACATTCTTTCATATAAATTAACAGTTGGCGTTTGAATAGTCTGATAAAACTGAATACATGAAACAATTACGTAGCAGAAATTACTTTGCCAGAAATTACAATTCGCGTAAATCCGCAAAAGTGGAGCACAATGGTCCTGAATTTAATTAATAGCGATAACATCGTGTATAAACACTTATCGAATATAAATGTATATAAACATGTACTTATCGAATATAAAAATTAATAATATCAAATTTAAACAATATAATTGTATTAGAATATTTGATGTTGATACTTAAATATTCGATTAATTTTTAAATTAGATACGATATTTCGGAAACGTAGAAAATAGAAAAATATAGTTTTTGATATCTTCTCTGTGATTTTTCCAATAATTCTCATTTCACAGTAATTGATATCCAATAAAATCGTAAAAAAATAATCGACGTCACGCGGAACGTCAAGGAAAATAGAATTTTATTTTCCTCGAAATTTTTTACGAATATCACGCATGTAAAGAAATTAATGTGACGCAAGATTATTGATTGATACATGAATGATTACATCTCAATTATACGTTGCTCAATAATAATTACAATAATACAATATGTCATTGTCGTACAAGTTGTCGTAAAATGTTTGCCTCTTTTATTATTTTATCATCAACAATGTTTGTTAGCTATAAAGATAACTTATGTTTACACTGAGAAAAATTGCTAGTTGAAAATGAATGAACTAGTAAATTCTGATCGTATCAATTAGAATTCCGGTTGTCATGATTGAACATTTGATTATCTCGAGTAGAATTAAAACAAAGTTGACTATAAATTTCTGATTTTTCCAGAATTCCAATTAATACAATGAAACTCTTGTTTCAATACAATTAGGAATAATTTAACTGAATTTAAAATCAATATTTGTTTTGTCTGTCTGAACAAAAAAATAATATTTTTAAGATATTTTCGAGAGGATAAAAAATATGAATAAATTTGTTAATGGCGTTTCTTTTAATTCATCGTTGTTTGATATTTCTCCCATTTTCTTATATCGACGAGACTTATTCGAAGAAAGTTTA
>NW_012130066.1:250035-259239 GCF_000143395.1 Atta cephalotes
AGAGAGAGAGAGAGAGAGAGAAGTGGGACACTGTATATATTGTGTGACATTCTTGGAGTGCTCTGCTCCCATTCAAATGTTTCATCTCTGTTTAAACATGTGAAAATATCAAGACGTTTGGCATTTCAAGAACTCGAATGAAATGGTAGAATATTTGAAAAAATCAGTAAATAAGTACATTTGTAATTTACTTAGATATTAAATTATAAAACAATTTATTTGCGAAGATGCTTTAATATAAATGATTCAGCATAAATAAAGAAATATTATAATGATAATGTAATTCTTGATATTATCATTACAAAAGAATTTCTCAGCATGAATGATATTATTAAGATCAAGTAATATTAGATGTGGGAAAAAGTTCGTGGTTACATCTAACGGGAAAAACGCCACGAACTTTTTTTTACCTAATATTATAATGAGATCATATAAAATACATGTTTTCTTATCAAATGCGCATTTAAATACTTGAATAAAAAAGTATTTAAATTTTTTTAGAAAATTATATTTTTATTGTAATCTATTATATCTATTATATATTTTTATTTTAATTAAAATTTCTTTAATAAATTTGTAAAACAAATTTTCATATTATAAAGATAATAAAATATCTTATATCTTTAATAAAATTGATTAAAATTTTATTGAAGCGAGATGTACGGAATTAAACTTCGTTTCGTTGTTTATATTTTTGTCTATATTTTGTCTATATTTTTGTCTATATTTTTGTCTATATTTTTAAAACTTAATTTATTTGTTTAAACTAAGAAATTCTTCTGTAATAAAAGCGATGTTTTTATTACAGAAAAATATATATAAAATAAATCTTCTCTAAAAGTAATTTTCTTTCGTCTCTTCCTTATTGTCTTCCATCATTCGAGACAAGACAAAAAAATCTTTAACTTATTCTGAATGATAGATTATTTTCACTTATACTTTCTTTCGTACACACATAAACTATTATGGTTTATTGCTAGACCATTGTTGTTTATAGCCACGGTATTTGTACGAGGGAAATGAACCAGCGCAATTCGGAAGCGGAGATCAATCTGTTTGTCGAGTGCATTATCTCAAATTACGCAGATCCGGTCGCGTCAAAGTAATCCGTGCCAGCTCGCGCTGTAGAAACTCTATAGAAACGATACTTGTCTGCATGTTGCATTTCGAGATGAGAGAGTGAGGAAAAGTTAGAGAAAGAGAAAAAAATGAGGACCTATAAACAATATTAGCATCAATAGAGTAAACAAAGAAAAAATTATCGAAACAAAATTAAAGTAAAAATGATGCGTCTCATACATAGAAATCACTAACTGAATTTCCATCGCGCGGAATCATAACACTCGTAATTCTTTTTTTTTTATCTCATCATTCTTCATCCATTGCATTATCGTGAAATCTGTACGTGCCATATGCGTTTGAAAATATCATTCGATCAGATTTGCGCGAGAGATTCTCATACTGCCGATAGCTTATCGATACTACCTTTCTATAACTCTATTTACTGATATCATCTGACAATGTTAATATGTTATCGAGTATATCAAAGCGAATGCAGATTAAGCTAACAGCGATATGTACAAAACAACAGAATACATTTCATAACTTCTAGCAAACTTTAGAAGTATGATGATGTCTTCTTTGGCAAAAAAAGTTTTATTGGATCTCCGGTGTTCATAATTGGGTCTTTCCTGTGAACTTTTCTGACTTTCTAAAAGTACATTTTTTTCAATATTGACATATTTCTAATGATATTTCTCAATCCCAAAAAAAATATTAATAAAGCAAGTCAGAGGATCAGTTTAATCTTTAGACTTAAATAGATAAATCCATTTAAAGAACTAGAAAAAAAATCTTGTTTACATTAATTGAAAACCTCGTAATTTTCAACCAGAGAAAGGTTCAACATTTATAATATATCAAACATTCTAATCAAAATATTCAAAAATTCAGTTATCAGAATTCTGATTTATATGATCAGAATTCATTTTATTTATACTTCTTGTTGGTACAACTAGAACATTTTCTCAGTGTATGCAAGTTGATGAGGGGGAGGGGGAGGGAATGCTCAGAAAATCTCAAAAAATTTTAATCTTGTAAGATATAGTTTTTATAGTCACAGTTTTTATTAGTATATAATATTATGTTATAATTAAATTTATATTATATATATAATACTCTTATGAGGTAGAGAAATGTAAATAAAAAAATGGAAGTTTAATGGACTTTTATAATAAACTATTGAGTAATAAATTAGAAGTCAGAAGCGAATTATAAGCGAGTAGAGTGTCATAATACAAAATAGGTCATAAATCTTAAGAAACTTCCAGAATAATTACTAAACTGATGGTTTTGTAATGAGTAACTTTTAAAGTTACTACAGAACTGTCAAGTTAGTGTTTAACCATAACATAGAAAAACATAATTTTTTTATTATCAGGCCTAATTACAAATTAATCAGAAAATGAAAAATTAGATCTTAATTAAACACTCTTCTCTCGAAGTTTTTCCATACTTCTCCGAAGCACAGTTAATTTCATCTTTGTCCATGACTATTCGCACAGTTACGCCTAGTGCGGCAATGCAAATACGCTCTAATCGGCCATAATTATCATTCTCGTGAGTATGAACGCCGCTGTTGTTCCCACTGGCGGTAGCAGGCGTGGATTAGTTGCGCCCCTCAGGATATCATCGGGTATTTCTTCGTGGCGTGCATGGTGACGCCGCGGAATCCCGATAACGGTACGCGAATACTACCTGTTACGTGCCTACGGTACGTTTACGTTATGCATTATCGTCACCATATTATCGTCGCTTCGATCGCGAATCCCCGCGCATCAATTACCGTTACGGCCACCGCCGTACTTTTGATTGCGTAAGGAAAGCGATTTTACCAGAAAAACAAAATGGGCTATGATACCTGATCATTTCCCAATCACAGAGAGCTCGTTAATTTATTCTTTTTTCTTTTGTAAACATATGTATTGTTTCTAAATTAATTATACTCCGAGTAATTTTAAAAAAATAATTTTTTTTGATTACTCAATGTTAGAATTCAGCTCTATAAAGCTAGCAGGACCAAATCAGCTAATCAGCAGAATCAAATCGAACCTATCAGAATTTTTAGTATTCATTTTAATGAATACTAAATTGTACCATTAATGATAATTTTGTATCGTATGTTTTTTATCTTTTCGAAAAAAATCGTGGCGCTGCTGGCTTAATATTGAATTGGCAGGATCAATTCAAAATAAAAGAAAAAAAGAAAAATAACATCAGAAATCAATACGATTGAATTTGTAGTATTTTGTACTGCCAAAAACAATTCTATATTATGCGTCATTTCCAAGAAAACAGTGGCGCTAATAGTTTAATATTTAAGCTGCCAGCAAAAATCATAAAAAATCAACACAGAGCAAAAATTAACACGACTGAATTTGTACTAATTTGTATATATCATTGAAAATAAGTTAATGTTTTACATATTTTCTCCTTAAATAATTTTATTAGTATGTATAATACTTACAATTTATGAGGCATTTCACGTCAAATCGGACATCTTTGAAACATCGTTATTTTATTTTATTTTATTTTATTTTATATATTTTATTATATTTGCTAACATACCTACATTCTACAAATAAAAAAATAAGACACGTATTTCGCGAAAAAAAATGTGAGATTTTTTTCTATGAAGTTATTGACGCTTGTAAGTTTAAAGATGTATAAATTTATTAAAAATATCGCTCATGCGAACATGCAAATTATATCGTTAAAATCATTACTGATACAAAAAAAATTTTCTGAGATTAAAAGTCCGATTTTAAAAATCTTAAATTGTTTCTATAGATGGGTTATAGATGGGTTTCTATAGATGGATTATTTTTAATTTATCATTTTTATATAAATAAATCATTTTCCATTGGTTTACAATTTTTATCAATATTTTTCATCATCATTAAAAATTTTATAAAAATATCATTTTAACTATAAACCCTATTACCATTTTAATTATAAACCCTGAAAATTTGAAAATGGAACTCGAACTGTACAGTTAAAAAATTCGAGTTCCATTTTGGAACTCGAACATTTTTAAATTGGTTGAAAAATGTTGATGAAAATTGTAAACAAATGGAAAATGATTTATTTATACAAAAACGATAAATTAAAAATAACCCATCCATAGAACAATTTAAGATCTTTAAAAACTTTTAATCTCGGAAAATTTTGCATTTTTTTTGTATCATTAATGATTTTAACGATATAATTTACATGTTCGTATGAGCGACATTTTTTATAAATTTATACAACTTTAAACTTACAAGCGTCAATAACTTCATAAAAAAAGTCTCATACTTTTTTCGCGAAACACGTGTCTCATTTTTTTATCTGTAGGTATGTTAGCAAAAAAGAAAAAATAAAATAAAATGACGATGTTTCAAAAACGTTCGGTTTGATGTGAAATGCTTAATAAATTGTAAGTATTATACATACTAATAAAGTCATTTAAGAAGAAAACATGTAAAATATTAACTTACTTTCAATGATACAATGAAATACAAATTAGTACAAATTTAGTTGTATTAATTTTTGCCGTGTTGCTTTTTTTATGGTCTTGCCAACTTAAATATTGGATTGTCCAGAAAGTTCGTACCGATTTTGAAGGAAAATTGAAACGCAGAAGATTTAAATTTTTAATTTCATTTATTAAATTTGAATCTTTTGCGGCATGAACTTTCCGGACAATACCCAATATTAAACTATCAGTGTCACTGTTTTCTTGGAAATGACACATAATATAAAATTGTTTTTAGCAATACAAAATACAAATTCAATTGTATTGATTTCTGATATTATTTTTCTTTTTTTCTTTTATTTTTGAATTGTGTTGGTTTTGCCAGCTTAATATTAAGCCAGCAACGCCACAATTTTTTTCGAAATGGCATATGACAAAATTATCATTAATACAATTTAATACAAAATGATTACTAAAAATTCGGATAGATCCGATTTGATTCTGCTGATTTGGTTTGCTCCTGTTAGCTTTATAGAGCTTTAGAATTCTCTCTAATTACAATAATAAATTCTTTAAAAAAATTTAATCTTTTTCCTTGAGATGAAATTTTAAGACAAGTTTGAGATAAGAATGTATGTCGTATATATCATATAAATCAAGATATTTATTTAGCATCCACTTAAGTGAAGAATGTGTGAGGGCGAAATTGTAGCTTAAGCCCTTCGCTAATTCGTGACGGCCTTTGCTTCTCTGACTCACATCTGATAAATATTACACAAGCATCGAAAAAATAAATACTTTGTTCACTTTTTTATTTTTCTCAAGATTTCGTAACAAAAAGTGTTAAAATCAAATCCCAAAGGTTTACCTTTTTCTCGGAATGTAATAATGGGATCAGTATTCGAAATATCATTTTGGAAATGACTATTCTCTTTGTAACAAGCAGAGATAAATTCATTTCAAATTATATTAGAAGTGATTTTAAAACGCACTTAGAGGAAGTTCTTTTCCTGAAGATCTCTCGACGAAATTTAATCCATCAACGTAATTTACATTTTCTTAATAGACGATCATATTTTTTGAATGAGCTTCAGCACATTAATATTTCCAATCCATTAAAATTTTTGTATTCAAAAATTCTACTTCTCTTATTCACAAAAATGTTTTTATGATTATACTTTTCTTGATTGCATTATGAATTTTATCAATTTTTTTCAAGAACTTTTGATTTATATTATTTATGACATGAAAAAATTCTGTTTAAAATTTTTCTGTTTTAAAATTTTTTTTAAATTCTTATGTTTATGTCAGTAGGTATATAATTCTGAAGATTTTTTTATTATGGTTGCATTTAAAAGAATCGCAATAAATTTTATAATACTTTCACTTTATGCTCATTTTTATTAAAAAATTTATGATACTAGAATTAAAACTACAGTATACTAGAAATATAAATACAGTATACTAGAAATAGAAATATACACAATAATATAAAATTAAAGATGAAACTGAAAAGTCGAAATATATTAATAGAAAACTTTAAAAATTGTTCAATATTTCGTATTGTATACTGAAAAATATATTAATATACTAAATTTGAATAAATCATTTATTTGAATAATGTCAACTATTGTAATATTTGCTAAATGTAAAGCTATATTTATTTAGTACAAAATTATTAATTTGATTTAGTTATCATTTCCTTTTATTGATATTTATCCATTTTAAGTAAATGTCAAGTTAGGCACTATTCAAATAAATAAAAATTATTAAAATTTAAAATATTCTTTTCTTGATGCAGAACTAATCTAGATCCCTCTTCAACATTTACGATGTATATATTTAAAGCTATCGCTGCACTGCTTTAATAGCTTATCTCATTAAATCATTTTAATATTGTTAATCTTATCTATGCGTATATAAAAATAAGATGAGATCATGCGATGGCGTTTTAAATGTCACATTTTCCAATAGACAGTAGACTTTTCACAAGATACACGCCTCATCGGACAGATTAATTGATTTATTGAGCGAAAGAGAAGTGCAAGGGTTGAACGTATTAGTGAACACGTTTCGTTCGTGTATTCATGAGTAATACATCGATAGTGCATCGAGACTCGATTTCCCGGATAGTGGCCAGTCGTTGGCCGTGCCTGGCACGTTGTCGACCTTTCTGCAACATCGAATTTCACCGATACGCCTGTCAATCTCCTACTACAGCTATTACAAATCGCGGCGGTACGGTTTATTTCGATCCGCCTCATCGTGGATCTTGCGAGAGGCCAACTTATGGTTCACGCGCGCGATGTTCCCCGTCCGCTATAATTCGCGACTTCCGTGTCCGCGCGAATGCGAAAGTGTTCAAGAAAGTACGACGCTCCGTTTACGACTGCATCCGGGAAATGCGGTCTATGAAGAGAACGCATGGCGCGATCTAAATTTCAAATGCGGGTCCACACGCGCTACACTCATCTCTCTCGGAGCAGATTATACTTTCTAAGCGTGAAATTTCCGCCCGGCGGAATCTGTGGCCTCAGATACGCATGTTGTGAGAAAATTCGTTGGAAATTCTCCTTTGCATCTTTTCGCGAAGTAATAAACGTGTTATTATGCAACCAAATTATGAAGCGAGCAGCCTTAATTTAAATATTACTTCAATATTAAAGAAGTGATATCGCGCGAGGAATATTTATTAATCTCCTATCTCAATTTTTTTTGTTTATTTAAGAACTTATTTCACATAGTTTCAAAATAATGAAAAAGTAATGAAAAAATTACAGATTATTTTAAAGCGTTTAAAAGTAACACAATAAATTTTGAGCGGTGATCAAAAAAGTTATTATATTACTTTTAAATCATCTACGTAGATTAAAAGTTATTCCAATAAAAAGTAATATTTTTTTTTAATTTGTGCTTTAATAGAAATATATGGAAATGTATTATAAAATAATAACAAAAATTTTAATTTTTTAAATGTAACTATAATTATAATTTTTTAATATTTTAAGTATTCAAGATGATCTAAAGTTAAATACGTTATGATGCAAAGATTAAATGTTTTGTAATTGAACAAAATATTTATTTCTTTTAAATCTTTGTAACTCATTTCTGAATCGCAATAAAGCATAAATCATTTTGAATACTTAAAGTACTTATACAAAAAAAATTTTAATAAATTGTGAAAACCTGTTATTCGACAAAGATAGAAATACAACTACAACAAATACAACTTTCATATGTATATAGTTTATTTAAAGTATAAATATTAACACATTTGTAAATGAATGTAATACATCCTTAATCGAACTGATAAGGAGATAACTTTTCGTACTTTTTAAGGAAACTCAAAATATTGAAATAAAAATTTGCGACGCAGTTGATCATCCGATCATCTATTGATGCTTCGTAGTCAAAGTGCATTTCAAGTGTTCGCCCCGAAGAGTCGTAAACTTATTACGTGTAACTGACGCTCGTGCATCACATTATTACGGACACGTGCGGTAAAAGCAGGTCAGGCCAACATCACAGACATGCCCGTGTCCAGGTAAATCTTGATAGCGATGGATGAGCGTCGTTATCGGTTAAATGTCAAGTTCAATTCGCTGCGACACGACGTGAGGGATCCGGATGGATTTGGACAATTCTTGCTTTCCTTGCACGTGGAAAATTACCGTGATAGTGAACCTGGATATTTAGAAGTGTTCCACGTTACTGATTATACAAGGGTTGTTATATCTGTAACAGATACTAGGAAAAATGCGAAATGTATAATTTTAATATTTATAATATTTATAAGATTTTTAATACCAATGTCTAAAAATACAATTAGAGAAAAGCCGTGCAATTGAAATATAATATTACACAGTATGAATTTATGTAATATAATTGTATTTAAATTAAATTAAAAATAGAATTGATAAGTGAAATTAAATAAAAACCGGATCGTTTTTTATAATTATTTATATTATTATATTATATTATTAGGTGTACAACTTTGCTTCCGCCGTTTTTTTCCGAAATTCGAGGCTTTATTGTAAAAAACTGGTTATACATTATTTATGATTCAAAGTATTGTCCATCGCTGGCCACTACTTTCTCCCATCTTTCGGATAGCGTACGAATCCCGCGTCGAAAAAACTGGTCATCTTTTGAGGCTATTCACGAATCGATCCAATTTTTTATTTCTTCATAAGACCGGAAATGCTGGTCAGCCAGGCCATGTGCCATTGATCGAAACAAGTGATAGTCAGAGGGAGCAACGTCTGGAGAATACGGCGGGTGGGATAGGACTTCCCATTTCAACGTTTCCAAGTATGTCTTGACCACTTTCGCAACATGGAGTCGAGCATTGTCATGCTGCAAAATCACTTTATCGTGTCTCTCATTGTATTGCGGCCGTTTGTCTTTCAATGCTCGGCTCAAACGCATCAATTGCGTTCGATACCGATCGCCTGTGATTGTTTCAGTCGGTTTTAACAGTTCATAATACCCTATGCCGAGCTGATCTCACCAAATACAGAGCATGACCTTGGACATCAAAATCACCGTTCTTGAAGCGTTGAAACCACTCACGACACGTTCTTTCACTAATAGCGGCCTCACCATAAGTATTTGAGAGCATTCGATGAGCCTCAGCCGCAGATTTCTTCATATTGAAGCAAAAAATTAAAACCTCCCGCAAATGACGA
>NW_012130066.1:259259-312131 GCF_000143395.1 Atta cephalotes
TACTATATATATATATATATATATATATATATATATATATATATATATATCACATTTTTGTAATATTTCGAGCTTCACATTGCGTTATTGACGTAACATTTTTCTTGTCTTCTTTTTATAAAGTATTTTTCTATTATTTCTGTCATTTTGTGTAAATATTTATATTTTCCCTAGCATAATCCTCTAAAGTGTTGCAAACAAAAATTTAGGAATCCCTGATGTAAAAAAATTCTAATATTAATTATTTAGATTATTGCAAGCATTTAACAGTTTATGGACGTAAAATTAGGGTATTCATATTAGTCAAATTGTTAATCGCATTCGTTTATTAATTACACTTTACGCAAGTCCAAAGCTCGTGGAATTTTTATTTGGTCGGTGTCAGTAATTGCATTACTTCACGATGTCGTAAATGACATCAATTATGATTGCGTAACAGCGATTAATTTCCCATGTAATGGCAAAAAGAATTAAACGCATCGATATGATGATCGAGCCATGATTTATTTTAATTGAATCCGTTTCCGAAGGATACGCCATCGATCATAGAATTATCTCATCGTATGACATTTGTTAATAATAGGTGAATTTTTCGATATTTGGCACGTAAATCGGCACGTGACGTCGTTTTCCCTTAATGAATTAATACATTAGCTAAGATAATTTATTATCTTAACAATGAACGATGGTGCAGGGAACGCTTGTCGATAATAATAACACTGGCGAGAATGGGAGAGAATACTCTCGTCTTATTTATATCGCGACATAGGCAATGGACGCGTTTGCGCGAAATAAAAGCCGTAAACCTCGGCGAGTGAATGTCAGTCTTACGTCAGCATTTGCTATAAATTGCACATCAAGCACGGATGATTCGATCGTTAAGGTATTAATCTGATCTGTTTTCGTCGAGCTGAAGGATCTTCGGATATAGCGTTTTCCGAGAAGAAAATTTGACGTGCAGGCTGGTCGAAGCGGTTCACCTCCTTATTGGTACCTTCTCTGCGTCGCTCGAGAAGGTTTATTTTTGCGTTCTTCGTAATCCTCGTTACCAGTATCCGGAGCACGCACGGCGAAGAAATGATTCGCAACTCCCGACGGGACTGCGCGTTCCGCAAGGCAAGAAACTCCTTTGTGAATCCCAAAGGAAAGGACATGAACATCGTAGTCGTAGATCGAGATTTTCGCGACTTGCCGTTGAATTGTATTTTTGTGCGTTTTAGAAAGAGAAAGAGAGAGAGAGAGAGAGAGAGAGAGAGAGAGAGAGAGAGAGAATTAATTTATCCGAAGAAGAATCTCTTCAAGTTTGAAAAAAAGACAACGATAGACACAATGCAATAATATACATAAAAGAAAAGTAAATATTTATGAATATATAGACAAAGAATCAGAAAGTATGGCGTACATATATTTAATAAGAATAGAAGCAGAAGAGGAAGGGCGGAATGCGAGATACTGTGCTAACAAATCCAATGTAGCCTCGACGCATCACGGTACATCATGACGTGTTTCGCAATTACGTTTCGCTAAAGACAATGCGTTCCCTCGGCAGCACAACATTGGCTCCTATTCCCATCTAGCGCTAAATTTGATCGCATACTGTTTGCCTCGTGGTTGCATTAACGTTATCTTTGCGTTTAGACTAACAAAGCGGAACAAGCGATTAAAGCGAGATCTCATGTTTATCATATTTTTTTTAAGGTCATCGATCCTTTGGAAAGTGAGCGATAACCGATCCTGTCCGAGTCGCGCCTCGATACGATCGATGGACAACAGATTCTCGCGCTCCAGTTACTCGAGTTTCTAATCATCGAGGAAAAATCAATTCATCGAGGATTATGCACGATTTCTATGTATACTCTGTATACATTCTGGACTTAACTACTTTATTCATTTGCGAGTAAAAGTTTGAGTCGGATAACTATATTTAGCATGTGCATCGTGTTCGGTCCATTAGCTTCTCTCTATGTATTTTTCTAAAGCGATAGTATCTCCTGTCATTCTACGGAGTGTACCTTTTTTTTTTTTACTGCTACCGATCGCACATCCATGGATGGCGAAGCGATTAATTATTGCTCCTACTAAGCGCTAAAAATAATAGTGACCTCTTTCTCGGAATGGACCGTCGTACTTACGCGACTGTCGGTCAACATTTCTAAACGATCGATCAGAATTCGATATTTTAAACTCATTCAATGTTATCATATAGAAATATACAGGACACTATTCAAAAAACTAATAAAAAAAAAGTTTAAGAATTCTAATAGTTAATGTATTTCATTTAGTTAACATAGTTCAATGTTTAGTTAACACAAATTGATTTTGACAAAGTAATCTACTTATCTACTTATTTGTAAAACGTGGTAACCTTTCAAATTTAATTATAAGTAAAATGAATCGATAAATGAATAATACAAAAAACAAGAGAAAGATTTACATTCCGTTGAAGCGGATTTTGGTGCTTAATAATGTTTCAAAATGTACAATATGTAATTTTATATTACGAGGATCTTAAATTTGCGAAAATCACAAAGTGGAAGATAAATGACTTTCATAAAAGATTGAAAACCATCTTCTTATGATTCGAATTTTATAAAATGAGAGAGAAATATACTAAATTTTAATAAATAACTATTTTTATATATGGAAAATAATTATTTGCTAAATAAAAAAATACATTAGTTAAATCAAATTAATGACTCTTGTATCAAATAAATATATGTAATTTAATAAATATTCAACTGACACTCATGTTCAACACACTTCAAACAAATACTCATTAAAATTTAATACATTTTTCTCTCATTGTATGTAAATCAGATTTAATAGATGAGTTATTTTAGATGAGTAAGATGTCTTTTTCATCTTTATCATTTGCTGCATACGAAAAGAACTTTGCATTGCAGCGGCACGAGATGAATCGAAGAGTGGGATATAGCAATTACGATGGCAAGATCGCCGGTCTTTACGATCTGGAGGAGACTCTCGGCCGCGGTCACTTCGCCGTGGTAAAGCTGGCACGACACGTTTTCACCGGTGAGAAAGTGGCAGTGAAGGTGATCGATAAGAGTAAGCTCGATGAGGTTTCGAGGGCTCATCTCTTCCAGGAGGTGAGAGAAATGCAAATGCTCTAGTTCGACGAGTCATCCAGTTTGATCTTTTGCCATTTTTAAAGGAAACATGTGAAGGAAATGTTCTTTTACTAAGGGTATGTTCCACTTAACGCTCGCAATGCATGAAGTCATTGACTGAATCAATTTCATTCTTATTATCAACTTTTAAACGAGGACAAATAATACTCGCGAATATTGTGAGCATTAAGTGGAACGCACTCTTAAAGTGATTTAAATAAACATTAGAAGATTGGAATGTACGAAAAGCCTATAAAAATCTGAAATTATCTTTTTGTGCCTTTTTCTTTGCTTTCTGATGTCTTTCTGACATAAAACTAAACTGTTTCAAATTTATCTTTTGTTCCGAATTTATACTTAAGTGTGATAGATAAAACTAACGACATTCTAATCATTATTTGTTTCTCACTGTTGTGTCGTCGACTGTACAATCGCGTCAGTATTATCTTCTGTCTGTTTCATGTCCTGTAATGGAAATAATAGAGTCATTGATGATATCCTGATTCGCGTAATGTTATTTTGATGGCTGGTTCGATAATAACCAGTGATCGAATCGTCTCGCGTAGTTGCATCGCACGATAAATCTCATAGCGATGGACCTCAATAAGATCGATGAGATAATGATGACGGAATCGTTGATCCCTGGATTTAAATTCGTTCAAGCGAAATGAATTTTGTCTGCCTGTACATCATGTCCGTCTGTGTCGCAGGTGCGGTGCATGAAGCTGGTGCAGCATCCCAATGTGGTGCGATTATACGAGGTGATAGATACGCAGACCAAGCTATACCTAATTCTAGAGCTTGGCGATGGCGGGGACCTCTACGATTACATCATGCGCCACGACAGCGGCCTCAGCGAAGAGGTATTGTTGCATGGCCATTGTTGTTTTATTATGCCATCGGCTTACAATTACCACATGGATGTAGGATATAAGTTTAGCTCTCATATAAAGTTTTGAATCTGAATTTTCTTGGGTATAAATTGTTACAAATTTATCATATATATAAAGAATTTATATAAATTATACAGAAAATTATCTTCAAACTTTTAAAAAAAATTTCTCTTATGTTATAAATTCAGAATTAATATAATAAAAAATATTAATTGTATAAAAATTCTTACTATCATTTTATAGAAATTCTTACTGTCATTTTTTTACTAAATATAATATATTGACTGAAATTTTTAAAAATTATTGGATATTTCAACTTGCAGTTGCGCGTATCATAATATTTGAATTTTCGCCTTAGGTGGCCAGGACTTACTTTCGACAGATAGTTAGAGCCATATCTTACTGTCATCGTTTACACGTAGTGCACAGAGATTTGAAACCCGAGAATGTCGTGTTCTTCGAAAAGCTGGGAACGGTGAAGCTTACGGACTTTGGGTTTAGCAATAGATTTTGTCCTGGTCAGAAGCTCGAGACTTCGTGCGGTTCATTAGCGTACTCCGCTCCAGAGATACTTTTAGGCGATAGTTATGATGCCCCCGCAGTAGGTAAGCTTATTAATTGCAATTAAGGATAAATATGACTCAAATTAGAATTAAAGTTACATCTTTCGTCGAAAGTTTTGCTAAGAAGCATTGGACTCTAAATTTGAAAGAAAAAAAATCTTATTTAAAATATAATATAGCGAGAGAGTGAAATTATACTCGCTTCAATAGACTACGTTTGTATTTCAATTTGTTGCAGATGTTTGGTCGTTAGGTGTAATACTATACATGTTAGTGTGCGGTCAAGCGCCGTTTCAAGAAGCGAACGACAGTGAGACGCTAACGATGATTATGGACTGCAAGTATTCAATTCCGTCGCACGTGTCCGACGGTTGCAAGCGGCTGATCGCGAGAATGCTCGTGCGAGAACCCGAAGGCCGAGCGTCCCTCGAGGAGATAGCTGCGGATCCGTGGTTAGCGATTGGTTCCGACTTAGATACGATGGAGACGCTACCGCTCGTATCACGTCAACAAGTCTCCGATGATCATCACAATCACATAATTACCAAAATGGTTAACGGTAACATCGCCACCAAGGAAGAGATATTGGAGTGAGTAGACATTAGGAAGAGATTTGACCATTTTGATCGTGCCTTTTTGCGTGTTAGTATATTTTAAGCATGCGTCTTCGGCGCTACGTTTTACTGGCAATTCTCATCATGAATCTTTTTACAGCGCACTCGACAAGAACGAATACAACCACATCACCGCGACATATTTTTTGCTGGCTGAGAGGAAATTGCGCGCTCATCGACAAGAACAGATGCAGAAAAGTCGTCCAGAAGCTCTAGATGTTTCCTCAAGGTATGTTTTACATACTGAATCACCCATTAATATTGCTGCTATGTGTGATTCACTTATAAGATATGTTAAATCTAAATATTTATGCTGCATACCGTCTTTAATGAAATCACTAATATCAATGCTTGTTAATTTTATACAGCCGGCAGGATGATCTGACAACAAATCTGCGCACAGATGAGAATTCTTTGAGTACTATGAACCAATCGCTATTAAGCGTGCCACGGACACCTGGTGACGTACCGCAGGTACGTAGTACATGTTCATCATTTAGAAAGATATCGACTATCGGATGTCTTGGCAAACATTTTATGTGTTGTATAAAATGTTAATGTTACATCCAATCATGTATTAGTATTTACATGTCAATATTTCTCGCACAGAGGAAACAAAGATGACTGTTCTAATTACAGAACGTACGTTCGCGCAAGTGCAGTATTGTTCAAGAAGAAGAAGATGAGGACGATGTGTCCTCATGCTCTGGCCGAGATGAACATGGCAGTAATTCGGCGCTAAATTCCCTTAATCGTCGTGGTTCCCGTTCCGAAGGAAAACTCTCGCATATTCTACAGGAGCGATTATCACAGCTTCCAGAGAAACATACTAGCACGAAGCCCGTGTTGAGTCAACGACATCCAAAAGAGGATATCGTCGTTGCCGAATCATCGCATAGGGGAGAAAGACTGAAGCAGATTTCGAAAAACGAGAAGGATAAGACGTCATCGCCGATGCATCTAAAAGGAGCAGACAAAGTCCAAATGGGCAATGTACTCTTAGAGAAACTGCCCATAACTCCGCGGATTACCATGACGTGCGAGGAAAATCTGAAGAACCGATTGAGCGGCGCAAACTCTCCATCGTCCGGATGGACAACTAGAAAAGCCACTACTACGGAAACTAAACCTAAATCGGTAACGGAGTGTCTAAAATCGACCGGACCGATACCGGCAAATAAGTGGAGAATGGGTTCTCAACACCATCGATTTAGTGTGCCACTCACAGAGACCTCATCAATGATTCCCTCAAAACCGTCCGATGTATCTACAACGATGACAATGACGACTGCTACTAAAACACTACATGAATCGTCGACCGTCTCGATACCTCTTCATCCGATTAGTGATAATCAAGTGACGTTAACACCTAAATACAAGACGATGCCGTCACCCAGCGGTGCTTCTGCGAAACAACCTACGCTCAATGAAATCCTGGAGGACGGGGATGGCACGCAAGCATCGATGAACTCCACGGAATGCGGGGATTCGACAACTAAATGCCGCGTTGTTAGGCGAACAACATATGAGCAACGGAGAAGCAAGTTCCACAAGACGCGCACGACCTCCTGTTCGAGTTCAGATGCCAGCGACGACGACAGCGAGAGTAGGAAAAAGAGGGCGCACAAGCTCGGTGCATCCACGGGCAAACCCTTACCTCCGAGACGCGATAGTCACGACGACTCGAGCGATTCGCAGGATCCAGGAGGAAGCGGTGGCGGACGTGGTGGAGTTGGTGGAGGAGGGAGCGGAGTTAGCAATGGCGAACACACGACAACGGATACACCGACAACCGAGAGCAATCGAAACGAAAGTGGCAGTGGCACTAACACGACAAATACGAGCACAACGAATGGAGGAGGACGGCATCGATGCACCGAGAACCAGGTAATGTTTGGCAGGAGACATCGCGCTGGTAGGAGAAGAGCCGGTGAGACGCGATTGCGTGAGAGCCAGTCGTTGAATCGTATCACCGAGGTTCAGGAGGCCGAGGCACCCTCATCTTGTCACAATCATTGTCATGTGTCGCGCAATTCGACTGCAATTGGCACGCAGAACGTCTCCTCATCGTCAGCGTCATCGGTATCGCAGAATAGCACGGCTTCTCAGCACAATGTTGTTCCACCTATGTCTCAAATAGCAACCAGTACGGTACAAAAAGCAAAAGGTCTCGGAGCGAAATTGTTGCAGAGCTGGTCACTCACCGCCGGGAAATCCTTGATATCGCAAAGCTCAAAATCCACTCGCAGTCCCGATGGAAAGAGTAATAGCTGTCAATGGCAATCGGATGATTGTCAGAGCGTCAGCGATGAACGTCGTGGCGATCACAAGTGCGCGAGTCAAGCGCCCTGTAACGATAAGGAGAATCGTGGTAATGGCTCGATCAACGAGTGTAAGAGAAACGAGTGTAAGAACAGGAAGATTCGGTTATTGAGTCGTTATTTCGCCGTGCACAAGAAGCTCTGCGTACCGCTGCCGGGTATCTTTGGCAAGGGACGCCTCTACAAGGCTCGCTCGTGCGGTAGCATCACTCGCGATCGTGTTAGTCCGCCGTCGCCTAAATCGGTACTGCTAGTCGAGGACAAGTGGCGGGAACGTCGTCAGTGGTGCGATGCCGCGACAAAGCAGCATCGCGGTAGCGACGGCGATATAAATCAGAATTTAGGCCTCGCGCATCTAGTGCAGGAGAACATCGTCGGTAAGGGCTGCACTGGCATGCCCAACGTGTGCCACATTCACCTCGGAGACGCTTCCAAGTGTTGTAGCCTTTGTTGATGAATCGCTTTCGCTTGAAAGAGAACTCGCTTAGATATTCAAGATGAAAGAAGTATGAACGCGGGTAGGTAAAGGCCAGGTCCGTTTTCTGCCAGTGGCGTAGCTAGATGGCATATACGCGCGAGATTTTTTTCGCGACAATCTCTTTTCGATACTACTTTAATTTTTAGTGAGTTATTTTTGTCGATACAGAAATATTTTTATAGGTTGAAAGATCTGAGGTATATATTTTTCTTTTTCTTTTTTTTTTTTAAACTGCAAACCAAAATGGCATAGATGCTGTATCTCTGACACATCTTAAAGAGAAAACAATAGTTATTAATTTCTAAGTACAGAACCGAGATCTCTCAAGGAATCATTTTGTAAGCAATTCGGAGTGCAAAAAATATTGATAATTAATATTTCCAGAAAGACATGATCTGTTGTTTCTCGCTGATGCCGAAGTTATGTTAAGTTAAGAACGCGCAACTGATATTTGCGCGAGTGGTAATTGCTAATCACAATATTAAAGATTACGTGACTCTGGTCTACTATCAACATATTTGACTGATCACATCATATCCCCGCTGGTCTATAGAGCACAGGGATCAAGACAACAATAAGAGAAAAGAAAATGGAGCGTATCGATTTATCGATCGTTCTGAGAGAGCTGTATCTAGTCCATGTGAACAAACAATGTATTAAATATTGCAGAGTTTATGATGATGATTATTATATTATTATATTAATAATATTATTATTACTATATATATTATTATTACTACCATTACTCTACTACTGCTACTATTACTACTATTACTGCTACTATACAGTCCCTATTATTATTATTGCGAGAGATCATCTTCATGCTATTGTCATTATCATCATTATTATTGTCATCATCATTATCGCTGCTTTCGTCATCTATTCTCTCTAAATATTTATAATGCAAAAACCTAGCACGATGTAATGCATAATGCATCGCAAATGGTAAAGTAATTCCACGATTGAAATTTGCAGTTAATCGATGCGGAGTCACGCAGTGCGAAAAGTGTCTTCCTTCTTTCATTTTTCTTTCAATTTTTCCTTTTTCTTCAATGCGATCCCTTCATCTTTCTCTTTTCCTCTAAATGATACATCATTGCCTTTACAAAGCTTCCTAACTTATTAAGATGAACAGAGTCTCGAGATGGCTATAATAACTATATTTATATATACATATATATTGAAAGATAAATTAACATCGGACAGAAATGCGAGTGTTCTACAACGGTAGCCTGAATTGCGTCTAAGTGAAAGAAAAGAAACGATTAAGGAAGAAAAACTCGTTCCGCGGTATTTGTATACGTTAAATCCGGTGCGGGAATAGAAGTGTTCTTGAGCAGTGCGCAACGTAAAGCCCACCGAGTATGTAAGTACTGCGCAGATATTAGAAGCTTAAGAGTAAGGCGATAATCGTCATCTGTCAATCCATTCTTGTAGATCTAAATAATTGGCAGCGGACAGTAGGTGCAAGATCTGTTGACCGTGCTTGCCGGCTAAGCACGTCGCAACGTTCTTCGATCATTCGTTTCCTCGGATGTTTACGCCACATATTAACGGTCGTCTGGATGGACACTGTCATCGTCATCGTTTCTCTATCATCATCATTATCGTGAATGCTATCCGCTACTTAAAAGTGCGTGCTACAATCATAAAATAAGAAGTATATTTTTCATTGATGTAGCGAGAACTCATTAGATTTCACTTTTTTCTTTTCGTCGCGATATAAACATTTCTTCATAATATCATCCGATCATTTCTATCCTGATCCTTTTATTGCATTTCTATGTCAATTTATGAATTTCACACTCGATCGAGTGCTGGACGCTCGATAGTTACCGAGATAATTCATTTCACGAGTTCATTATTCATCAGCTCTCCCATTTCGTTATATGTACAAGGATAGTTTGGAAAATTTTCGGCCTGATAAAGAAAACACATTTTTGACAAAATTGTTTTTTATTTTTCAACATAGTCTCCTTTCAATTTAATACATTTATTTCAATGATAATTCTAATTTTTTATGCCGTTTACGATTTTTCTAATCTTCAAAATAAGCATTAGTTTCATCGCTTACTTTAGTATTTTCAGCCAAATCTTTTTCCTGCGAGCCATTTCTTCATATTCGGAAAAAGAAAAAATCAGGAGGCTGATGAATGCGATGCTTGCGGAATCAACTTGAAATGCAATTCATGCAATTTTATGATTAAAATTGAAGAAATGTAAATAGATGCATTGTTATGATGGAACAAAAAATTTATGGCTTTACATGAGCGAAACAAAAGAAACTAAAACGTATCTGTCTAAAATTTTAACAATAGCTTTGTACAGGATCAAATTTGTCTAATATTATAACAGTTTGATACAACAATTTGATGATTTGTGGCATCATTTTTGTGTCAGGCTCAGAACTTTCCGTACCCTCGTATGTCACATATGATGTATTTGAAAGCGATATAAGATATAAGAAAATATAAGTTCGAAAATGATATATGATTGTAGGATGATGTTAATATTATAAGGCAACTATCGCGTTTCGCGCTGCTCGTTAAATCCCTTTATTACCCCGTTTTCGTTTTTAAGTTGGCAACTGTGTTTGCAATTGTGTCGATGGTAACTTTTTTGATAAAGACTGAAAATTTTGCAATAACTTCGATATCTCGATTACCAGCTACCTGCGCGTCGTACGATGACGATGACCTAAACGAGACCAAAAATAATAATTAAGATTCACAGACCTAAGTTTGCGCTAGCTACAAAGTGCAATACAAAGTCGTACAAAGCCAAGTACCTTGTGTCGGTGTAGTCGTTGATTTTAAGGATCCAATTCGATTTTATCTTTTTCACCCTATATTGTAGCATATTCAGCAACTCGGGAGCTACTTTCGAAACTCGGAGCTAACAATCGCGGTGTACACATGGGCATTAACGTTACTTCGGTATGAAAATAATATCTCGGGAACGATAGGACTTTAGGATACGAGAATCTTCTCAGCTACGAATAATTGGACGAAGATTGTTGCTGTAATCGACGAATAAGAGAAATTATCTATGTAGCGTGAAGCTCAAAAAGAATTTCCTCGTAGGCACCACTAAGTCACGTACAATTTGTCTCGGTCCTATAATATTTATGTAATAAATTGAAAGCGTCTTTCGTGTAATTCGAACAATGTATATTCTGGAGTTGCAAATAGAGCAAAATGTCTCTTCCATGTACATACTCTTTGGCATTTTCCTATATCCTGAGAAAACCGACTTCTCCTAGGAGAGCTATCGATAAGTAAAAGAAAGAGAGAGAATGAGATATTTTCGTGCTATAATACGGAACGCTGATTCATTGAACTAGATTTCCTGAGATGCGATATGTATATGTATTTCGCGAAACTTAAGTGCAAACTAAGGTATCACATTGAATGCATGTGATTCTATTGCGAACTTGCCGGCTTCTTGCTGTTGCGCTGCTCGTGTTAGTCGCTCATCCTCCCCATTTTAGCGAGTAATACCGCTGTTTCGAACGCGCTGCACCGTAAATACGAGAGAGAATTTTCTAAACGGTCTACTCTTTTCACTCGTTCTAAACGTCTATCTGGCCTGAACAGACCAAAGTCCTTCCCGTCATCCCTCGTAGTGTCCGACTTGTCACCCCGATTTACTGCCAGCTCAGTGTTAACGACACATCACTTTGCTAAACCAGCATAACATGAGATCTGTAAACCGCCAAGCATGAGCGTTCATGCACTGTGTGCCCAGACAAAATAAACTGAAATTAAAAGTTAACATTTGTCCCATTAGATTTTCGTATTTCACCCACGTCCTCTTTTTTTTCAGTATTACCTTTCCCGACATTCTATTTTTTATGAAAAAGATAGAAAGAAGTAAGTGACACGTCAGTAATTAAATTATGTCAAACTTTTTTATTTGAAAGTTTTCTTCGCGTTGATAATATACAATAGAATATTTATCTTATATTTCGCTTTTGAAATAATTCGTATGTCCAAAGCTGTATATTTATATCTTACATGGCATTTGTATCAAAATGAAAAATTATCAATTACAGGCACTTCTTTATAAAAAAGAAATATTTACATCAAATATAAAGAACGAGTACATATGTAACAATATAACAATATGTAAACTTATGCTGTAGAATTCTAGAATGCAGAATAAGTCTTATAAATTAACTTGTTCGCTAATCATGGTACAAAGAGTTACATGTCTAAGTTCAGGTTGCCAAATCGGCGTATTCGCAATTGTGCGAACGTCGCGTCTAAGTTTATGTAGAAAAAAACTATCTCGTTATATAAAAATATTTTTAGAAATAGGAACTTCAAAAATAAAATCGTAACATTCCTTATAAGTCAGTCCACTGATCGAAGCAACCGATTGTGTGCACCACGCTTGGTATAGAACTTCATAATAACTGTGTTGTATTGCTAAAAAAAGGCGTATATGCGTCTACGAAAGGCAGCTATTTCTGTACATCTTGCAATTATTTCTCAAAAATCTATATATTACAACAGACCTGTCCAAAAAACTTAACTCACGAAATAATTATAATATCATTCGTTAACATTGTATGAAAAACTCCAATATACATTGTGTGTTTATCGCTTGTTGCACTGGCCGAATATCAAATTTTTAAAACTATGATATATTAAAAAAAAATCTATTCTTAACGCTTGTTATGTAACTGCAGCACTTTGTTGTTCCAGATGCCTTAAAGCTTTTTTGCTGTTCTCCACGAATTCCTGAAAACAAGAGTTTTGTCTATATATAAATGACTAAAAAACAATAAGTTAATGCATTTATTATAGCTAGTACAAACCATCAAACCACGGCTCATAAAATAAGGTCGGTTGATGCCATCATTTTTCTCGCAATCCTCGCAGAAGCATATAAATATTGTGTCAATAATCATCTGCAAAAAATTAACATTTCTATGAAGATTATATTATTTATTTAACATTGACATTTTTTTTATTTTTTATATCACTTACTTCATAGATTGATATGAAACAATGCGAAACCAGGAATGCGAATATCCCCGCGAGAGTGATTGGTATCCAAGGATGATTAAGTCCCTCCTTTTTCTGCAAAGGGATAAAATTAAAGTTAGTAAAGCCCTTGAAATATAAAAATAAGTATAGTAATTAATTTACCTGTACCTGCATCAAATATATCCCCGAAACGATTGTAAGAGTGACAACGAGGACTTTACCCAAAAAAAGGACGAAGTCGCCGACACTGTTAATCGCTGCTACTCGTAAAATGTTGCTTGACAAGGCCTGGAACGCCTTCCTTCCAGCGGTGCAAAAGTTGCATCCGTATATGGCTGAAAAAAATATCGTTTTTTAGTACATTAATCAATATTTTTAATTTTTGTTTTTAATTGTTATCATATTCAAGAAAATAGAAAAGTGTCAGCAATGAAAAAGTCAAATCAATATTTATATCATCATAAAAATGTCGCAATTACCTGTTTCAATGTAAGCATTTCTGGAGAGAAATTTTAAAGCGCATTCGAAACACCAAAGACAACATTGACAACACCATAGAATTCCTTTCACGCATGAGTTGTCATACCGTTTCAGATGCTTTTGGACAAAAGCTATCATGGCTCTGATAACTCTAACAATACCTATTATTAAAGCTCCGAAAGCCACAGTACCCAAGTGATATCTTATAAGATATCCGAAGCCTTTTGCCACTGGTAAAGAGAGACGTCTTTTATCCCTGTAAAATGAATTCTTCTACAAAATTCATACAATACTATGAAAAAGCATAACATATTTTATAAGTATTATAAGTATTTTATAAGTATACAACGTGCTTGACATTAGATAGAAAACCGCTTATTAACAGATAAAGCGAAGTAAATTGACAATTAATCAAAAAAATCTGTATCATTTTATAATTTTCGCAATAATTAATAAGACTTTCCTAATAACATACTTTATTCGAGGAACTCGAACGTTCTTAGGATATAAAGATATCCTCTAAATGTTCTTTGGAATATCCCTTGGAGATCTATGCTATTAGGGTTAATTTTTTTAAAATATTTAAATAAGCACATATTTAGTCCGCTTTATCTGCTTATAAGCGGTGTTTCTTCTAACGTCAAACACCAGTAACTGTAAACAGAAGATCATTAGCAAGAAATCTAATAACGCTTCGTGAAAATTTCTAGATATGTATGACAAATAGTATTTTCGAGTATGTAAAAAAATATTCATTTTATTTTTCTGTTCATAATTTGATCAACTGATTACATACAGATTAAACTTTTCGTACTAATTAACTTTTCACTGCGCTATTTTTTCTATTTAACTTCGTATATCTAATAAAGATCTCACCTTGTAAAGAACCATCGGGCAACAGCGCAAGCAACAACCATATGCTGGCAACCCAAATAGAATTCACACGCCACGAAGAATAAAAATAGATTGTACCATCTTGTTGCCTAAATTAATTCCATTTATTATAAAGATAAGCATAGATAAAATATAGTTTAATAAATTAATTAAATAACAATTAAAAACATATATAATACATATATAATACATATATAATACAGAATCAAAAATAATATTAACATTTTCAGTACTTGATTTATGATTATATTGATTTAATATTACAATTTTGTAGTTTAAAAATTTTCTCTTTTTATCTTAATTATTTTTATAAATATGTCAACTTCTTACGAAAATAATTTTTGATCTAACTTCAAATCGCCGTCAAATATTTTGTATCAATTTCAAATACAATATAAAAATTTATAACTTTTTAATTTTTTATTTTATTATATTTTATAATATATCCTTAAGGCAAAATGTACAAAATTCACAAAAACATTATTAGATAACAGATCCCACTTGATAACTGAAAATATGAATATGTATTTATTCTATAGAATATAATATTTATCACAGTTGATAAATATTATATTTATATAAATATATTTATATAAATAGATAAAAAAATATGCTCACTTACAATAAGCAACGCATCTTTCTTGAAATGAATGTGATTTTTCCTATTCAAGTAAATATCACCGGCGCTCTCTATCCATAGCATACAATAGACCCATGCTATTACTGTAGACCCGATCAGCAGATAAGTCTAAAAATAAAAAATTTCCATATTCGCGAGATCATTCAATATGAAATGAACCGGACTTGTATAACTGAAAGGAAATATGCTCACGTAAATCGGCTGAAATAGCAGTGCCGGCATTGAATACACAGCTTTACCCGCCTCTCGGAAAAGCTGCATAACCAGCTCGATTCTTTTTCTCATCACTAGAATCACTAGAAGAACAATCACCTGCGGAATATATGTTAATACGTATATATCCGCAAAATTTGTATGAACATAGCGTTGGATATAACGATTTTTCTTACAGAAACAACAGACATAATAATAGCGTAGATAAAATAGGGTTCCTCGCTGGAATCCTCCGGATAGACTTCGTGTCTTTCCACGCTCTTTTTTTCACGGTACCACGCTAGCCTTTGCATAAAAGATTAAACTTATTTTACTAAATTTAAATAATAAATACACGGCAAGAACGATTTCACTGAATTATTTAAAAATGTAACTAGATATCATCTAAAAATAATTTTGTTGAAACATGAAAACAATCGTGCAGAACGCTCATGCTTGAATTTACATAGTTGTTTTGATGGTCAAACAAAATTATTTTTAAATTTATATCTATCTAAAATTTTAAATCCTTCAGCAAAATTGTTCTTTCTATATAGATATTCTATTCTCATGTAGGAATTTTTAGATTAAACAAATTTAAGATATGACTTTTGCTACATCGTTTTAATTATTAAAAATTGAGAGAATTCTCTTTACCAGAGGTATGTTGTGCCACCGATGCAAGCCAAAACTGCGCCGATCAATACGACATAAATGACATATTGTACCATATAGCGGAAGGCTACCAGGATACCGAGAGAAAGTGCTGAAAAATCAGTCGTAATCAATCACGTAAAATTCCTGTTTTGTCGCGATGAGAGAGAAAGAGAGAGAGAGAGAGAGAGAGAGAGAGAGAGAGAGAAGAAATAATATAAGTAAATTTAAAATTGTAAATTTAATATGCAAGAATCAATTATCGATGAGATAAAAAGATTATTCTGTTAACGTAAAAAAAAATACTATTTTTTTAAATTCCAATTACATTCTGCAAATTGTTTGGCATATCGAATTTAATAAATGCTTTTATATATATATATAGATAAACAGATAAACAATGAGGAGAAATTATACATACAGCAAGAAATTGAAAGTTTTAAATAATATAATATTAAAATAACATATGATAGATATTTATTTCTGAACATCTACCTAAAGCTATAAGCAAAAGGTAAATCAATTCACGCCATGCGATTCCCAGATCAGTAACAGCGTTCTGAAATAATAATATATTTTACCGATTAATTACTTATTTAAACCAATTGAGAAGATACTGCACACGATATTGCTTGTAAATTGTGTTTGAATATCTTAAAATGAATTGATCTATTTATCTCAAATTTTAATAGACATATCATGACGCAACGCTATACATATAAAAATTAATAAATTCTAAGAAAGAAATTTGAGATAATTTCATTTGATAATTTAATTTGAAGCTTAATTTAAAATGTAATATGTTATTAAATCATCATAAATTGTTCAAATTAAAACAGACTATTTCCGAACTATTTTAAAAATAAATGATTGGCCAGTTTAGTGTACGACACATAATTTTTCTTTTTAGAATGGATTTTCTCTTACTATTTCGAATGTTGGAAAAAATTAGATTTTTTTCTGCTATAAAGAACAAAGAACAAGGTGACATGAAATTCCCGGAAATTGGAATAAAATCTATTTAAACAAAGTGTCTTAAGACCGCAAATGTAAATATATGACTGAGTAATGAAAACCTCAATAGTCTAAGCTGGATCTTAGTGCTTAAATATTATTTAAGCACTAAATATAAATGTATATACACATCCAGCAGTTGTGTAAATTGCGCAATGAAATTATTTTCATTCTTGAAATGCAATTATAAGTCGAACTGAAATATAGTAATACGATAATATCATAAATTAAATTGAAAAGAAATTAATAATATTGATGCTAATAAACATTTTAGGTATTTGGCTCAGGTGATTGCGTTTTAAGAAAATAATTTCGGCGTTCAATTTACAGAACTGGATATGTATATAAATTCATATTGAAAATATTATTTAATTACTAAGATCCAGCTCAGATCATTGAGATTTTCATTACTCAGTTGTAAAATAACATATAAATTTATTTATTATTGATTTGAACAGAAATTGTAAAAATGAAAGATATATATACCAATAGAAAATAATATTATAGTGCATGTTTTTTTTTAATTCAAGATCAGATTCTAACAAAATAACAGGCTAGTTAATAATTTTTACACAAGGGATAATCTCAGAAAATATACTCACAAATAAGATCACTTACATTGTAAATACTTTCTAACCGAAGGGTCCTTATTATGGAGCTGATAGTTTCTGACGCTTTCTTATTCATACAGCGATTCAGGAATAATATTCTACGAGCAGAGAAACAGAAATTGATGTTAGAAAAAAAACAATCGGAAAAAATCAAGTTTATATTTACTACATGAAACTTTCTGCGATTGCTACTCTAGCAGTTTCTCATTTAGATTAACGCGAAAAGCACAAACAGAAACGCAAAACATTTAACGAGATTCAATTTTACTAACTTGGTCTTGTCCTGTACACAGCTCTCCACACATGTACGTTTTTTCACTCCAGTCACTTCCAAATCAATCTCGAGGTACCTAATGGACACAGAATATAAATTATCAATGAAAACAATGATCAATATGATCAATTCTCAAAATCTTTTAGTATAAAATGGCACAAACAATCAATATCAAGAGTTGAATATTATTTTATTTTATTATGTTTTAGCCTTTTTATTGATTCTAAGCTGCATTAATTTTTTCGAATAGGTTGTGCTACAATACAGTCTTTAATTTAATATACTATTTTATTTAATAATTTCTTTAATTTATGTAATTTATTTCAGGAAAATTATAAAATTTTTAATATAATCTCACCTTTGTTACATGAGCTATACGACTGAATCGCAAGGAAATTTGTAGTATTTTAATACAAATACTTCAAGGTGCACTTACGGTTTGTTGGTGTAATCACCACCCTTACACTTGAATTTCGGATCATTTTCGTACGAGGTTACACGACCACAAACATTTCCGCAATTATCGTATCCATTTACCATGCGGAATATGTCACCCTTCTTCACCACATTCGTCATCATGAAGATCTGCACGCGTGAATTACATTTAGAGAACATATTGGCGTTATAACGCAGATAAAAAAATTATATTACTTACAAAACCACCCGCCAGCACGAGTAGGATGATTATAGCAAAAAAATCGGTGCATGATCGGTCTTTCACGAATACCTGTTCTGAATAATTCGATGGCGAATTTTGACTATCAGGCGTCTAGAAAGGAAGAATTATATACAATGTTAAAGCTGTTCAAATAAATAAACAGCCGATTTTGAAAAGACTTTAGTCTGTTTATAAATGAAAAATTTTAAATCAAACACTTTGAAGAAATAAATAAACGTACTAATCAATATGGAAAAAATAGTTTTGCTAAAGTTATCTAAAAATTTAGCTAGTTATAGATCTAAACATTTTGTTAGATCATCAAAATAATGTAAGATACTCATGTTGTTTTAAAGATTATGCGTTTCGCGGGTTTTCTCTGTGTCCAGATCCATTCTTGGAATGCCAACATTTCGTGAATCTGCCATGTCCACTTTATCAGGGCTAAAAGCAGCCTGATATTGAGCTGTTCCTCCGGGCCATTCCAACGAAACATTGGCATTCCAAGAATGGATCTGAACACAGAGAAAACCCGCAAAACGCATAATCTTTATATAGAAAGCATCCGGGGAAGCTTCAAGAATATTACTCAAGTTGATTGTTAGAATATATAAAAATTTTTGCAACATACTTCTAGCTTGAACTTTCTATATAATTATTTTAATGGACCAATAGAATTATTATTTTCAAATTATTATTTTGTATATTTAGTTGAATTTATAAATATTCCAGCAAAACCATTTTTTTCTCTGAAGATATAGCTGCAAATCAATTACATTTATTATCGAAAAAATTAGGTTGATTAATTTAATGAATAAAACAAATGATATTTCAGCAAAATCGTTGAAAAGTTTTGCTGAAATATCTAAAAATTTAACTAGACAAATCTGAAAATAATTTTGTTGAATCATCAAAATAATTATGTAGGACGCTCAAACTGATTGCTAGAATGTCAAAAGTTTTTGCAGTATTGCTCGTAAAGCTTGTATTTCCTATGATAATTAGATAATCCAACAAAATTTTTTCAGATCTAGATCTACCGAATTTTTTAGTTAGACACAAATTTTTATTCCAGCAAAATGTTCTTCTTTCCATGAATTAGTTTGAATTGCGTGTTTGAGAAACATAAATACTTTATGAATGTTATCATTTTTAGGCACGCTACATTCATAAATATGCGGATCCTTTTTTAACTAGCATATAGGGGAAACGTTTACCGTGGGGTCCGTAAGTTCCACTTTGGGCGAAGGCTCCACTTTGGACGAAGGTTCGTCCACACAACCACAGCAACCCATCTCTAAACTAACTGGAGCTACTGACTCCTCCAAACGATCGTGCTCGTCCTCCTTCTGATCGCCCTTTGACAAGCCTACCGTTTCTGAACACGCGCCAGCTTTAAGAACACAAATTGAAGATACGATTATTAATTCGCTCCTGTCACTATATTTATCGAAACTGCAAAAATAATCAACATTGCATAATTATACTCCAATACACGCGAGATACATGACAACGAGCAAGATAATCGTGCTTTTTATGTATGATATTAGTGATTTTATCGCGGTATATATTAAAATTCCGGAATATATTAAAATACTTCAAACTATAGATTAAAAATATGTAGCGTTACATAATGTTTCTGAACTGGAAACCTGTTGAAGCAAACATACCAATACACAAATCGCTATATTGATTGTGAATTATCATCAAGATACAGCCGAGAATATTGAAAATGACATAAATTTCCAAATTTAATTTTTTCTCGATAGTTAACGACTCAATTTTGAACGTGGCAGAACGTGTGCATAAAATGTATTAAAACAATTTTGATGTGAATGCAATGCGATGGCGATCGCTGTTTTCCGGGACGCGTTCCTTGAACGAAACCTGGGTCACGTCGATATCGATCGATTAATACACTTGGGAAGAGAGTTGCATGCTTGGATATTGTTGTCGCAACGCCAATCAGAATCACGCATCATCCATGGTAACACACGCGAAACATAATTGTTCAGAAGTAGAACTTGAGAAGGTTGATTGAAATACGTCAAATTTTCTGATGAATTTATGAGAGATAAACATTTTGACGATTACTTTCTGTCAAATTACGAAATAGTAAACTGAAATGATAAACGGAAATACGTATAAACAGAATTTTATATACATACACCATGATACTTGAATGACACGTAATGAGTCTCATATTTCTTTATCAAGCCAAGTAATTAACATTAAATAATAATATTTATAGTTGGCATCTTTATGGACTATAAATTTATTAACTATCTATTATGAGATAGATGTTCTGTAGGAAGTGGCATATAAGATTTATTTAACGTAAAACGGCTAACTTCACTAATACTAACAGAAAATCTATCACAATCACTAAAGATATACACACGTAAAAGTCACACGAATATATATTGAGTGCAGTAGGTTAATGTTACTTCCATGTTTCAGTCACGAAAGAAACACGGGAGAAGTTTTTACCACGGCAATACAGAGGCGAAAGGGAACTTTAGTTACGCGATATAGTGTTGAATGACATGGATACGGCTATTGCCTCTCGAAGACATTACAATTACATCATTACTCCCTGCCTTAGTTGTAACCATTAATCTACCTTGTTTAAGATTTTTTTAATTGAAATCGATCGCTTTCAGTAAATGTAACGCTCACGCTATAATAAATTTCAAGTGAAATAATGATTTTACTTGAAATAATATATAATATACATATAATCTAAAATATCAATGTTAACGTTTGTATAAAATAATACGTATTATTAATTTATATTATATTTTCTTTATATATAATATTAACATATTGTATAAATTTAATATAACATATAAATTTATTTATCATTATTTCTGCGAAAGACGTATTAATTAATTCTTTTGTATCGGATCTTTTTGTACTACTTTTACTCCTACTACTTTAGATATAGCGATTACATAGCGAATTATATAGCGAAAGTTTTATTCGCAGTATTTTATCTCATTGATCATCGGCAAGATGCCATCAATCAAAAATTGACACGGCTCCAGTCAAAATCAAACTTTAATATCGCGATAATCAAATTATCTTCCTGTGTCTATATACCGTGTCATAGGGAATACTCCTAGAACATAGATGTAAGACGGATTAACGCTTCCCTGACCCGATCGATATCGAAAGTAGGCGCATCGCCCTGTGAACACATAGTCCGTAACTACGTTTCGTACATTCAAAGAGAGGACTAAACATGATAACAATCGACCCAAACAATATAGGTGGATGTTTAGTTAGGATACAAACGTCATTCTTAACATTTACGAGTAACAAAGACAGAATGTACAGACAAATATTATATCGACTTATATATCATCAAATAACATGCGCCTATATTTCACAATGCAATTACACGGTGATTGATTACTTCTATCGCAACAATAAAAGCGATTTTTGTGCACATAAAGTATATCATATCGTATAATTACAAGTGTATAATCATTTTTTACTTTTTTTTAAATTGCTATCAAGCTCTCATTGCACATAAGATAAACGTTTTTCTATACAACTGTACGTGTGTGTTTAGTACAATAATTCCTAGCCTAGCTATTCTGAAATAACTTTTGTCATGAAAACAGATGGTTCACCGGCTACCGCATAACTTCTTGCGCGGCCCGCAAGTGCAAAAAGCTGTAAATGTTTACAAAGCAAATCGACGTAATCCAATATGGGACATTTCGGATTTGCAGTTTCGGACGTTCTTCTATTTAACTTAGGTTTAGCCGGGATTTCAACTAATATTAGACTACTCAGCTTGTCGCACGAATTACATACGGTTTGCCAACGGTATCTGCTATCTTACATGCCTCAATGAAATTATATTCTCATAATAATCAGAGAACATCGATAAAGGTAATTTCGCCATTAGCCGGTATCGCAAATTATTTTCGCGCTGGTGGCTTGCCAACCTGGGATCTATTTTCGCGTATCCAAAGGCATCGCCCGTAGATTTCAACGGAGTTCCCGTAAAGTTATGAAAGACGTATTTCTCGAAAACTTATGGGCATCAAGCGGCGGTATACCTTTTCAATGAAACTTTGGTGAAAAGACGCTCGAGAGGGTTCTACGCATTCCATGGAAAAATTCCGAGGTACGAAGTTACGGATTTTTCTTGCGGATCAACCAACGCTTCTCACAAGCCGGTGAGTTGGATACATAATCTCGTCTACCAGCACGAGCAGCGCGTGGGACGAAAGATACATGCGAAAGAAAAAGAGTATAAGAGAGAAAGAGAGAGGGGAGGGGGGGAGGGAGAGATTTAGACATTGAACATAGCACCGCCACAAGTCTTTCACACGCTCGCAATAGAGATCGTATGAGACAATGCAAAAACAACTAAACGACGAATTAAGGCTTACTTAGACTAATTATATACTGTGAGGAATTAAGAAGAATCGTGAGTCACGCTTACGCACATCCGTGAACATGATATAATAACATTCACAGCACTTATACAGCAATTATGTTTCTTTTATCTATTATTATTTGACACATCTATTTCTTGTAGTCGTCACGTTAATAATTATTATTATTTAACACGCTTATTAAGTAATCATTTTAGGTTATTTTATTAAGTAACCGTTTTAAGTTCGTTTAAGTTAAGTTTAATAAGAAGCAATAAATCTTTAGATAAATTTAGTTTATGCTATAAATTAATTCTTCGGTTTAACTAATAATCGTCATCACACCTTTTCTTGTCGAGTCGAATTAACCTGTTTTACTTCACAAAGAAAACCATGAAAAAGAAACCCACTGCAACCGACCAACTACGATCGACGCACCAGACAGAATAAACGCATCTCTATTGGTTCTCACAACTTTATCCCCTCTCCATGCTCAGTTTCTCTTCAACGATAACTTATTTTATCATATAATACAATATAGTCTGATGAAGATAATCGTAATAATACATTATCTGACAACCTTGTTATTGAAACACAATAATAGATAATTCAATATCTATGAGTTGCATCTCAATATCCTTGAAAATGTTCCATGTACGTTTGGTGTTGCGTGCTAACCATCACGTTAGTTTAAAGTTATTGATATTACAAATCGAACATAGCAAAAAATTAAATGTAAGATTAAGAAATAAATAAAAGTCATACAGTCTGAAATTCACTAAAAGAATGAAAAAGATTGTTTCGAATTATTTAAGCAACGATAATGATAGACGAATATTGAGAAAGGATGCACTCGAAATGCTCAACTTCTGATATAAAAAAATATCTAGACTCTGTAGAATATTTCATGAACCAAAGGAACATCTGGATGGGATGTTTTGCGAGAAATACTGAGTAGAATCGAAAAGGCCCGATTTTCTTGATGTCCCTTTATACCTGATCTCGTCACTCATCCTTGTCTGAATTGATAGAGCATTCCAGATACATTTTTAGTTTCTATTCTCCGACAATTTTATATTTGTGCAGGTCTCCAAAGTTTTATACTTGTGCAGATCTTCATTATTAAAAACTATGTGAAGAAATCTGAATAATTTATTTTCGAATCCATAATATTGCTGCTGTATTTCATCATAATAAAAAAATGGGATTTTTTGCAAATTTTTCTCTACTCTAGATACTAATTTGCCTATATTCAATTATTATTATTCCTGATTTATGAATATCTATTTAAATATGTATTATACAGGTTAAAGGCTCATTCCTAGGAACTGCAATAAATAATATCATTTGGATCCACAAAATAAAATTTTTTCTATTATAATTTTTGTACGCAAAATCACTGTTAATCTCGTTACACAACTTCTGACGATTAATGTCCTTATAATCTTACGTAGAAATCGTTAGAAGATGGATGTACGTTAACAGATGGTGTCTATATTAATTGCCAGCTGCTTCATAAGTCTCTTTCTTTTTCTTTCTTGATTCATGTACTCACCGAACAATCAATACGTTCATTGATTTTAAAAGTCAATACTGGTTTCCGTACTAATTTTTCTCGTTGCAACTTTCATGAACTATCTCAATGAAATAATAACGCATAACTATGCCCGGAATTCTCGTGTAGGTGCAAAATTATCGCTTCCGGAATTGCGCAAGAAACTCGTTTGCCCACTAACGATATATTAGGCTTAAAAGTTAAATCGCTCTGCCGTGTATAACGCTTCGAAATGGAGCAAATAATCAAATAGCGAATGAGGCCGATCAATCTTTATGCATAAAGATATAATTTATCTGAATAATATTCATTTTGCAAACGTATTTAGAACGTAATTAATGAGCTCGATAATGAAGAATAAAGATATATAATATAATCAGTAATCTATTTAGCTACATTTATTGACGATAATAAGGAGATAAAAATGTTCATCACGAATTATGTAATAATTATGCAATTTACTTTTATTAAATAATTACTTATTTAAATATATATATATATATACATATAGTTATTTTTCAAACTAAACTATTTAAAAATATTTTCATAGCTTTTCTTAATATTTTTCAGGAAATGTGTTTCATTAAAAATGTATATTCAATGATAATCTCTGTCTTACTCTGTATCAAGCTTAACCTCGACAGATAACAGAAGTAATAGTAGTATATAAGGATTAAAGTAAACGGATGTAAATAGTACCTTGATGAGGATTTTCCTCGGCGTCATTCACGCATTATGATAATCCTATATTCTCCGTTCTTCAATTATTCATGAAACTCGCTCCGACTTTCCTGCTTAGGCTTCTCTTCGTGGAAACAGATATTAGTGCAATTTCTATGCATTCTCAAAGCTACACGTATTTCCAGATTTTTGAAAACGAATACAACTCACGTATAACATGTGCTTATCCTCGTCATTCGAACTCACGTAACCTTTGGGTTGCGATCGATGCATTATCAACACAACTGAAGACAGGCCTGCAACGTTTTTACATTTGTTCGATTTAACACATATATTTCTCTCTATCCTCTTTTCCTCAAAAATATAAAAAGAAGTACAATTTTGTCCCACAAAATATGCAAAGATTTAAAATTAAAATCTTATGAGATTCGCAATGAGATTATATTACATTTTATGTAACAACGTTTTCATCTATTAAATTAGCATTTCATATTAAATTAATAATCAATTGTTTGCGAATTGCTGAATTATGTGGCGAACAAGATCATAAAATAGAAGACCAAGATTTTTGCGTGAATAATGAAGAAATATAAAGATTAAACTAAGCACATCGAAGAAAGACCGCTCCTTTTCCGCCTAAAGTTCTTTGTTTTCTCACTTTTGATGCAATGACCTTCGCGGGGAATTCCTCTATCTTTTATCTGCGTTCATTGAATACAATAGACTTCATTTATAATGTAGGACAGGCAGATCATCACTCGCTAATTGTAAGTTAATTAGGAGAATGTTTGCAAGTGCAACGCAATTAGAATTAATATGAATACACACTTGATCGATGTAAGTCAAACGATTTGCATGCAATTATTTTTAGCGCGCAAAGGCAAACTTAGAAAGATCTGATGCTACTTGTATGAAGTATGTTTAAACCGAAAGTAATCATCTAATTTTTTTTACATAAACGATCACTTTACGATCATTTTATGAAACTGGGAAGTTTTTATATTTCTACTAGTTAAAATCACTACTTATTAACAATATTTTATATTACGTTTCTCTTTATTAGTATTTGAGAATATTATGAATATAAATATTATGATTTAATCACAACTTTCTGAAAGTAAAAACCAAATAAATATTAAATGGGATAAGTGTGTTAAGTAGCTATGACAGTATTTCTAAAAAATAAAGATTTTCAACAATATAATGCTTTTTTATCGCGGATTTTCAATAAAATTGCATATTTAAAGATTTATAAAGAATACAATTACTAAAAAATAAAAAATATTACAAAAATATGCATAAAAAAATAACACTTTACAATTTATATTTTTCGCTACTGAGCTTAGCTGAGGTGTAAAAATATTCCAGATGACGATTCCCGGGTTAAAAATATAATAAAGCGTATTGTCAAATTTAATAACTGCATATCAAGTATGATTGTGTAACAATTTTGAAAATTACATTTCGTTTTATTTCGATTTTAAATTATTATTAATGGCTTGTTTGAAATAGCAAAACATACATTCGCGCGAAAATAGCTCTTGCGGTTAACATGACGCGGAAAATGCTATTATTAAGACGTATTATTCTCATACCTTTCGATTGTTCGTAACTGAATACACCGCGGTACATTTGTCATTATGAGCGTATCTCATTCATCTTACATCACTCACATGCATCCAAGGACCTACGAGTACGCATGCACCTGCGCACTGCAACCCGCACCTGCGGTTGCGAAAATACAATGCAAAAAGTCTCTCCAGATATTCGCTCACAGATAGAAAGAAGCGTTTTGTCGAAGTGAAAGAAAAAAAGTTTTAGGATGATCAATATTCATCGCTAAATTGGAGGCGATAAATTATTAAACCAATAAGGAGTATGTTGTTGATATTAGAAATAAAGTAAAGACAATTTCGTTAACGAGAAAATATTGACAATGTAAATCACATTTTAATGACGAAATGGCTGAACAAACTTTCTTGAGACCGCGTTGTCTCACTAACGTAAACTTAGATAGATAACAATAAACAGAACAATAAATAGAAACAATAAATATCATATTATAAATATAAATATAAATTAACATCCGTTTATCAAGCACATATACTAACGGTGAATAATTGGGAAAGTAAATGTTGATCGTTTGCGGATTCTTAAACCTCTGTGGTCCAAGCGGGACTTTAAAAGACCCAAGCGAATTTTCAATTTGAATTATTCTACCTCAAATTCAAACAAATTCGAACAAAAAAGTGAGAAACATTCTTGATCTATCTTCCAAAATTTTACTCGATGCAATATTATATATATATATATACGGTTACGTAAATTTTGAATAAAATTTTCCTCGGAGAGACGTTTCGGAATGTAAATCTAAATGTCGAAAGGGTGTTTTTCAGAGTTTTTCCAGAATGTTTTCAGATTTCGTAGAGCTCAAAATCCTTTGAAAAATACAATCAGGTACTGGTCAGTGACTCGGTTGGATTAGGAAAAAACAGTGAAAAAAACATTGGACCGCTCAGGATTAAAAGTGACAATTGCTGGTGTGAAAAGCAATCGAGAGCACCAAAACATCGGAAACGCATGCATTTGCAAAGTCAAGCCGTGAGCCGTGTCACGATCTGCGTAACGATCGTGACACACCTGTGGGCGTAACTTGGGACGGAAGAAAAAAGAAACAAGAGGGGAAAAAAACTGTATGGACTAACCATGAAAACGACAATTCCAATGAACATTAGGTTCAAGGTTTGAGCATTTGGTTTTCTTATAAACAATATCAGACATCGTTTTATATTTTATATTTTCGTGCGTCAGTGATTCTCGAAATAACGAGGCTGAGCATGTGCGTCTGAGTCACGGAAGACAAAACCTGTGTATTCCTGCGATTAGATTAGAGCGAGTATGGCGGCAGCCAATAAACCGTTAGCATTCCAGCGAGAAGGTAAGCTCGCTCAAATCGGGCCATTACCGTGCTACTTGAAGCGAACCCGCTCCAAGGTTCCGATGAGCATTCGCAGTGGTCGCAGTTGAGTCGCAGTTGCAGTGATCTAAGGACACTCCAGTCACCACGTTAATATGAATCGCAGTGTTTATCGTAGACTTCGTTCTCCTCGTACAAGCTGTCCTTCTCCCAGAACGTATCTCTCGTGAGTTAATTTTCTGGATTATCCGAGTTTCTCAGCAGATTGTTAGAAAAAAGAAACTTCATTTAGGCAACAACGATAATGACGACACGCAGCACGCACGTGGTTCAATCTTGGATCTTGGAGAACAGAAGACGAATCGTATGACGCGGAGGTCACAACGTCGCTTTGTTTTTGTTATGTCGTCGCGCGAACTCGCGACAAGTCCGCTCGCATTCGAGCTCGGGCACAATACTAACAGTCGCCGACTCGTGTGATTACCAGCGGGGCCTGGAGAACGGGCTCTCTTGTGTGCCCGCCGGTTAACGATACTTCGTTGCAGTCCATGCTCCATTCGCTGTCCTCCTCTTTCACATTCCTCTCACTCTCCTCCCACTTCTCCCGCGTGTCTCCTCTCCCTCCCTCCCTCCCTCCCATCCTCCCGCCTGTCTTTCTCTTTCTCTCGTTATGAATCATTCTCTTTGTCGCGTTGTCTGTCCGTCACGCACGCACTCACTCTCCTCATTCTTCCAACTACTTTCTGTCCTTTACTTCTCTTCACGGCTTGTTTCTCTCTTTAGCCGTCTGTCCTCCTTCTACGTTGGATCTCTGAATCTCATAGTATCTCCTCCAATCGAGTCTACGAATTATCCGCGACGCTTGGAGCCCGATTTCATCAAGGTCCTCCTGCATTAAACGCTAACGAGTACGTACGCTAATCGTGGCGATAACTTTGTTAACTAACTTGTCGGGGGCAATTTCAGGCACCACGCGATACCGTATCAATCTCACCCGAACGATATAACATCTTACATTACGCGCGTAGTTAGTTAATAGTTTGCGCTGCAATTTTATGTAATGCAGTTAAGCACAATGGCTTCGTTCAACGGAAAAGGCATGCAATTTTTCAACTGTTGGAAGATTCTTTAATAATGGTTTAGGCCTGCGCACAATGGAAGAAATATTAAGAACAGGAATAAATATTAAATATTAAATATAGAGAAACAAAAAAAATGAAAAATAGAGGTTAAACGCACAGTGGATATAAATAAGACGTATTTAGATTTTACAAAACGTAACACATAATGGATATAAATAAAATCTTACATTTATTTATATTCATTATGTATTACATTTACTCTTTATTTTAATTTTTTCTTTTTCTAATATTTAATATTTATTGCTGTTCTTAATATTTCTTCCATTGTACGCAGAATCTTATACATTTGGATCTAGTAAGGAATTAAAGGCAAGATTAATCAATATTTTAAAAAATTATAACAGTTACAGCTGTTTTTTTGCTGAATGCAGCCAATGATTTTCACAAGAATCGTTCTCTCTTTTCTTCTTCTTCTCTCTCCCCCCTTTTGACAAATCTTGATAAGATATACGCCATTTTCGCGCGATACAAGCACCATCTTCGCTAAACTCTACAATTTTAAAATGATTTGATAAGATCTCGTGCAATGGAACTCGTCGTTTCTTACGCAGGACAGGTTCTCTTCGAAGAAACTTGAGTCGACTCCTGAGTAAAAATTACAAAAATAGTCGTAATTATAAAGCTATTTACCGCCGAGAAAATCAAGGGTTTCAAGAATGTAAATAGACAACAGAGATTCATCTTTGGTTAATCTTAAACAGACTTTAATCGAATGGAAATTTTACTTGAGAAATTTAACGGCCGAAATATTTAATGTTGAACATTAAAAAATTGCGACGAGCGTTTGGTGCGCCATTTAATTTTCCGCTGAGGAAAAATCAATTTCCGGGAACTAGCCTCGGGAACTTGTCATTAAAATTTTATAGCACGCTGGCATGGACGGTACGTTGTAATATCACGCATTAAACTTGTCGAATATGTCAACCGGTCTTTTGATTTATATGCGTTCTATTTATGTATGATCTATGTGCATAATCTATAATGCATGTGAAACACATAACATACATAATTGTGATAACAAGAGACGAGTAAAAAGCATAGGAAACATTCTAATATACATTAGAATTTTTCTCCGTTTTATAAAATGCGTCCGCTGCGAGACATTGTATTGTAATACGTGCATACATGAATACGATTGTATTCAGCGCTGCTGCGGCCTGAAATTGAGTTCAACCCGAATCCCCGCGTTTCCCTTTCGTCTAATATCAGTTAAACGAGACCGTTGAGTGCATTTCAGCAAAGCGCTCCAGCGAGTAGCTCTTTGCTACTCTCACTAATAAAACATAACGGGATCCAGTCGTCCGGTACTCGAACTCATAAGAAACAAGTACGCCTATATCGCTCTGGGCGTCAGCTAAAGCCTTTGAGCACGAACATGCTGAATTGTCTGTGCAAAAAAAATGTCCAAGGGCCTTGTAAATATTTCAGAAACGTTCTTTGAACGAGCAGCGTAAATTAGACCGCACTGACTGTCCTGTGAATCTTTGAAAAGTCATTGAAAAACTGATTTATCCCTTCAGGATCGCCGAAATTGGCTGTGATCTTCATAACAGCGTTTCTAATATCTTAGAAAAGAACATGATCAATACTTAGAAATTAAAATACCTATAATCCGGCTCAAAGCTGGATCTTCATTGCTTAAATCATTCAGTCTTGAATTACTATATATTAGGTGTGGGAGAAAGTTCGTGGCGTTTTTCCCGTTACATCTAACGGGAAAAACGCCACGAACTTTTTCCCCACACCTAATATATTATATTGTAGTCTTTCGAATTGCGCGCCGAATTATTTTTTCGGAAAAAATTAAATGCAATTAAACTACTCTAGTAATCGCGAATTAAATCTTGCAAAAGAATTGTTTCAAAATTATAATTTACATTGATAGTAATTTGCTGATCTTAAGGTATGTTGAAGACAATTGATAACAGTGTAGAAATAAGCGCGTGCTTATACACAATCAACTCGCGTCCATAATTTTTATCAGTTTTGCATTCTCTCTCTTGCGTCAAGGCTGATTACCTTACAGTCGACCGTTCCTCCGTTTCGCTTAGTGGTTAGACAATACGCGGTCGCAGTGGCTAGTTGAAAAATAGCGGTCGTTGCACCGTGAATTTTTTATATGACGCGGACGAGCCAAGCACGCGACATGTCGGGCGATGCGTTACGGATAACTCGTAATGTGGACGTGGGCGCTGAATAATAGCTACTTGTAGAGGAAGAGCTTCGATTCCGCGCAATTCATAGCCGCGCCGCGCTACGAGACGCTCTCATACTGGAATGCAATTTGTATTAGCAATGATATATCAGTAATTGCAACATCACGGAGGGAGTGCAATTCCACTCGCGACAAGTCCGCCGTTCGCATTCGCATATTCGTGATATCGCGAGTATAGCAGAGATTACTATGTCCAGCTATAACGACATTACCTTCTGTCATCGAACCGCGTCATTTATCGCAGTTCTGCAATCGCGTTGCAATTATAAGGGATATTCGTTCCGTAAATAGGATGTTATCAGTTTGCATTTATGAAAAAAAAAAAAAAACAATTGCCAGATAATAAAACCTTTGTCTCCTAATCTGTCTCTCTTTCTTTCTCTTTTTACAAAATTTATATTATTTGTTTATATATATTATTATAAATTTATATAATTATTTGATTACTATTTATTATAAATAAATTTATATTTATTTGATTATTTATTAACTGCTTAATAATATTTTAAATTGTACAAAAAAGATTAATGCCAATGCAATTTTAAGATATGATATTTCAAGTTTTAGAAAATAAGTGCTAACTCAGTATCCTTATTCCCTATCCAGGCGTTCTATAATTCATCGAAAAATACATTTCTCTGAAAGGCTGTTTGCTCGGGCCACCTAAATATTTATTTCCGAAACGTTGAGTTAAGTTTCTCGCCGTCCATCAAGCTGGCAGAATTGTTCTTGACGAACTCGTGGAACGAGCACATAACTTGCGTCCCTATGGATGCGGAATACGTCTGTCTAGAATCCAAATCCTGTATTCATATCGTACGCCTATATAACACTGAATATATTTTACGTATTAATCTCGAATATGTATGCATTTATGTCCCAAATGTGAATTCTGCTTGTCTCATTTATATACATTTGTGACTCAGACGGCGTGGCGGTCTCACCCGTATTGCACAGAGCTCGCGTACGATGTGTTACGTTTATGTTACAAGATGAGAGGTCAAGAGACGCCTGGAAAAGACGCGCTTCCCATATTTATCAAATACGTTCTTACTAAGTCTAAAGACGCAGTAATTATGATAATTAATTGTAATTCGCTATTAGCCTTCGAAAACGCAATTAGAATCGCATGACCGCGTTTAGCGGTGAATGCGGCGTGGCCTAGGCGAACCCGAGTGACCCCGTGGTGTGCTCGCCAGGTACGAGGTCGTACCTGAACACGCACGCGTAACGGCTGCGGACGAGCACCCCGAAAACGACGTTAAACCAGCAACACGCGGCGCATGGCTACAACTGTGGTGTTTCGTCTCGACTTGGGTGTTGCACCGGTTAACTTTTCAAAGTTTTGCCGACTTTAACTGTGCATTAGACTCTGACTGGCTAAGTTTACCTCATTCATGAAGACCAGGGCCAAAACAAAATGTAGAAGAAGAAAAAGCTATGAACTATGAGCCCACGTGATCCAAATAGATTAATCATAGTCGATTATTCTCTTCACATTCGATTCGACGCGCGACTTTAAAAGTTCTGGGCTTAACGAAAGAAATATTGCACAATGAAAGAAACATTAAGAACAGGAATAAACATTAAATATTACGAATATAGGTTAAACGTGTAACGTAGTATTTATGTGTCCCATGTCTTAATCATTTGTATCCATTATGAGTTACGTTTAATCTGTATTCTTTTATTTATAATTCTTTTATTTATAATGTATCATATTCATTCTTGATATTTTTTCTATTGATTATGTGCAGGATCTTATCGATCTATAAATTCCTATGTAATCAATAAAGCTGTAAAATTCAGTACAGCATGTTATTCTATACTTTTTACAGATAAATATAAAAGATATCCACTCTTGGCCATTATGTACGTTTTATTATTTAAAATGTAATATAAGAAAATTTGTTCAATGATTTTTAATATTAATTATTAAAAAATTCACAATATGTTTGTTTTCGTAGAATTTATTTTATAACGTACATAACGTTGCTCAACGGAAACCGCGAGAAGGTGGTGGTTTCTTCCGTCAAGAGGAAAATGTAAAAAATATATTTAAAATATATTTATGTTACAATATTACGCTTAAGCGAAAATAATAAGTTTAAAAAAATTATAAGTTTAAATTATTGCATTAATAAAAAAAATCAATCTTTAAATCTTAAAATTATTTTTTACATTTCCCTGAGAGTGTGTGCGTGTGTGTTTTTATATGCTTATTTGAGTCTAGTGTCTGTCTCACTGAGGAAAAAAAATAGTTCTAACAGCTATAAATTTACAACTTTAAAGTTTAGATTACAACTAGTTTAACAAAGTAATAAGAACTAAATATCGGTACTGAATATTATAAAAATATGGTAAAATATTATTAAAATATAGTATTCAGTTCTATTTTAATCACTATTATCCCTTTGTAAAACTAGTTGCAAGTGCACTTAAATTGTGGAGCTCTCAAGTTGCCAGAATTATTTTTTTGTCTCTTACAATTAGTGTAGAAACAGACAAGATTTTTTTTTAAACGCCTGTTCTTTTCAAATGTGATCATTTTTAAATATTTTAATTATTGAATATATACAATTTTAATCTACTGACGAGGAACTAACAATATCATTGCTATCCACAGCATGTAATCTTAAAGTACTACGATGTTTTTTGGCAGGATATAATTTCTTCGCCATAAGAGACAAATGCTTTTCCTCAACTTTCATGTTTATATATATGTATCTCCTCTCGCTTTTAATGCTGACTTAAAAACGCAATTATTTTTAATGTAAGTCGACGAAAGTGCGCTGCGTTTTTTTTTCAAATTTTTTAAGAAAGAAATTATAGGGAATGTATTCTCTGAATCGGCGTTTGAATTTGGAAGTGATCGTATGCAGTTCAGAACACTTGTTAAGTTTGGATATTTTGCAACATTATTTGGATGCTGACGTTTCAAAATGTTTTTCCACATATTGTCAAAATTTAATTTGGAAAGACTTTCTTTCTCCTCTATTGTCAAATCTAATGGCAATGCGATCCATTTCTTTCTTTAAAGAATCTTCATCAAAACCACCGATAGTTTTGATTACAAAAGAAACATCGTTGAAAGATGTTTCTCTATCACTTTCGAACAAAACTATTGAAGGTCTAAAAACATTTAATTTAGATAAAAATATGTTCTTTACTGGTAATCTTTTTCGAATTTTTTCTGCAGCAGTCACATAAAACACCAAACAGTTTTCTCTGATAGTTGTAATTACGTCTTTATGCCCTTGCTGCATTAATTTATTCAAATATTTCTCACAGCTTGATCCCAAATTAATTTCATTAAGACTTTTTTCTTTTTTAGGGAGAATTTTACATCTATAAAAAAAGGTTTTAAATGTTCATCTTTCAAAAAATGTTTACTGATGTCAAAAAGAAAATTTAAAGATTTTATGTATAGTTCATGTATTCGTGTTTCTGATGCTTGAAAATATGCATTAAATTGATTAAAAAAATGTAAAGTATATATTTAAAAAAAGAAAATAGGCTTTTGTCTCTACTTTACACATTATAAACAACAGATATTCTGCAATCTTCGTTTTTTCGCTTACAACTGTTTCATTTAGAAAGAGTTTTATTGAATCCCAAGATTTCAGAAATTTTTCTACATATGAATAGCAATAAAGCCAGCGTACATCGTATAATTTTAAAATTTTGTGATCTGTTTCTTGAAAACATTTCGAAGATTCACGAAAAAGAGCCGAACGCTTGTGATTGCTTTTAATGTAAGTACTAACTTTTTTTAAAAATTTCTCGCAAAATATAGGGATTTCGTTGGTTGCAGCATATGCTGCTAAAAAGGCGGAATAACAAGAACATGGAAGTGTTAATAAACGTGGACAGACTCTTTGCAATTTTGTTTTAAATGATGAAAATTTTCCTACCATGACAGACGCACTATCACACGATAAGGCAATAATATTGTTAAATAATAATATGGTATCTGTAATTTCGACATTTCACATTGAAATGCATGAAACAACTTTTCTACGCTGAAATCTTTAGCATCAATTTCAATTAATTTAACTAATTGTGTATAAATATCTAATGTTTCTGAGTCAACGTATCGAACAAAGAATCCACTTATTGCAAATATCAAACAATTCCTCTATGAAAATGGAAAATTTTCTGTTCCGAATTCTATTTACGACATGTTCCGTCTCAACTGAGCACAAAACGTTTATAATAATATTTTCACATTTTGTATGATCCATGCTCATGCTTTTCAATACCATAGGATCTTTTCCTATATGTTGAAACCAACTAAGAATGTCTTCTGCAATTTCATGAGGAATATTTTGATCGGCGATTAATGCGCCAAATCTGATCTCCGCTTCTCTTTTACGCTCATTAAATAACATAAATGATTTATTAGTTTGCCTATTCGAATTATCGTTCGATTTATTTATTTCAATAGATCTGCTTTTACATATATCTAAATGTGTTCTGGAATTTGCATGAAAATAAATGTGCGAAATAAATAAGCATCAAAAGATTCATTGCAAATTAAACAATAATACAAATGATCATCATTTGGATCTTGGCGTAACCAATATTTAAATTCTTCAATGTCTAATTTACATTGAAATTTTCCTTTATATAGAGTATAAGGTTCTTTTATTAACAAATGATCATCATTAAATAATAATTTGTCATTAGTAGATGATAATTTGTTTTGTATTCCAATTTTGTGATATACAGATTTTGCATGTCTCGGAAGAGATGATGATTGTGATGAACATGACAAATTTTTCTTACATACTTTGCAATAATAAAAATCTAATCGGATGATACTTCGTGTATCCACGATTTATATCGCTCATCAGTAAGCCAAGCTTGTTGAAAGCTTCGTTTATTGTGATATGCAGATTTCGAATGTTTCGGAAGAGATGTTATACATGAAAAATTTTTGTTACATACATTATAGTAATAAAGACTATCATTGGATGATACTTTGCGTATCCACGATTTATATCGCACATCAGTAAGCCAAGCTTGTTGAAAGCTTCGCTTATATCTTTTGTCACGCTTGTTTTATTACATGTTTCCATGTCGATTATAAAAAAATGGAAAAATCGAAAAATATGAAAAATAGAAAATATTAGAAAAGAAGAAAGCGTGTGTTTTTATGCGCGCACACGCACGCGCGTGTGTGTATGATGTTAAAATGTAATGAATATTTGTAATAAATACCTAAACCTATAAATAGCAAAATGTCCGCGTCATTTGTGACCAAAGGAACGAATGTGATTATAGCGCGTTGGAAAAATAATTACGAATCTTGTCGAGGTGCGTTTTCAATGATATCAGCTCGCGTTCCATTGTTGCTTCAATCGGCAAACGCGAACAAATCGCGAGCAATCGACATCTTAAAGACGCGATAAGGAGACGAAATCAGGTTTGTTTTATTTTATTATTATTTGATAATCACAGATTTTATGAAAATGCGGGAATTATTTTTGTAATGATTTAATATCGGTATTGAACGTCCAATATAGCGATATTATTAATTATCCGTATTTTCGCAATATCATTATACATGGCTTTTCGATATAATGAAACATCAATTTGAGGGTATTTCGATATGATACAAGTCCTATATAAAATTAAAAATAATTTTTCCTACTTCAAAATATATGTAATAATATATCTTTCAGGTTTTAAAGAGATCCATTTATTTTCTTTGTTCCAAAAATATATTCTTTGTCCAAAAAATTTCCAAAAATATCTTTTATTTTGAGATGTTTTTATTTTCCTCCTGTAAGGTTCGGCTGTCTCGAAGCACCATATTAATTCATACATCAGAGATGATAAACGACATATGATAAATTAATTGCATACATCTTTATCTTTTCATTTTGAAGCATTATAATTTCGTAATCTTCAAACTTCTAAAATGGGCAAATTGAGAAATTTGCCATTATTTCCAGAATTATTTGTACATGACATATCTATCCGAAATGTCACGTAGAAAATTACACGTAAAATAATTTCTGGTACATTTTTCAGCTATTAAAAATCGTTGTTTATATCACCAATATGAAGCTTCTAGATATGAGATAATCGAGCCTTAATAAATTCAACTCTCGAGGTATAATATTATTTATTGCAATAACCAATGTAGAAAAAAGATTTTTTTTCGACGTTTAAACAATATTAAGTAAACATTTTGACAGTTTTTAAAGGTACTTAGAATTATCAAATTGTTTGCCAATTTAATGCGTGACGTTACATACTGTATAGCTTCGGTTTAGAATTATGTCCTTAGAACTATATATTTTAAGACGGACAAATTGACCAACAAACAAAGTTTGCTTGAACAGGAAATTGTAGAATTCACACAAATATTATTAGACACCAAGATCCGTCTCCGACTGCACCGCACACGACGGCCAGCGCTGATGTAGAGGCCTCTCACACAGGTACGCGGTTGCGAGATAATTCATCACGGATGGGGTTCGTGAAAAATTCGAGGCCGCATTAAATTAAGAGAGCGGAGACCCGCGCACGTCGTCGCAACACACACGTCGTGTCGTTGTGCCCGGCTCTATAAACTCGAAACACGTGGCGAAACACGTCCATTCCGTGACGAATTAAGCCATTCAATTAGACCTACGCGAAATACGTTCTTTTGGAATGCGCCACGCGTGTCGCGTCATAATAATGAAGAAACATAGACACGCTCGTGTGCCGGACACGCTTCCATCTTCCATCTCCGTACAGATGTACTCGATGACTTTGACACGCCGCCGGTGACTAAAACCCGTTTTGGACAATTTACATCTGCTGGAATAAAAAATGAAATAAAATCCTATTTGTGATCTTAAATGAATAAATCTAAAAGTATATATTTATGACTTAGAAGAAGAAGATATCACACTAGATATTATATAATTCGTAAAATGCTATGTAATTGTGTTTTATCTTCGATTTTTTTTATTTTGATGCTGTTCTATTATAGCTATAAATTATTTGCGTTTTCTTACACACAATAATTTAAAAGAGATGTATGAATAAAAATAATTTAGTTGATTACTAATTATTTCTTTCTTACGTTTCTATTTCTATTTATTTTTTAACTATTTCGAAGTCAGATTATCTATGTAAATGCACGCGTAATTGGAATCTGTATTACGGATAACAAGTAATTAAATCCTTTATATACGAGTGTATATTAAAAATAAAATGCCTTGTGTACTTTGTGTGGACAATAATTCTAATTTGTCAAATGTATCTTCTATGCTGCACGGCATATCATATCTAGAATTTGCGCGTCGTCTGAAGCGGAGTTAACGTAATCTCGTGCGGACGTGTAACTTTTATTTCAAACGTAACTTGCACGTATCTCGCGTGTAATTTCAACGTTGTAACGTGTGAACTTCTCGGATTGTTATTTTCCAGTTTCAGTACCTTCCACGTAATGAATACGCGTCAGGAGGTAGTCGAGAATCGTGTTCGTCGATTTGCGGCACCAGTCGTTTATGACACGTTTTATTATATTACATTCGCGATGTCAGTATTTGCGATCGCAGATTTCGCGATTGCATGGCCATGCCCGTTATCTTACCATCCGTATCGATACCGATGTGCGGTATCGATACGTCGAGAAAATTATCGACTTTCCGATGGCGCATATACAGCGAATAATTCCCCGCAACTGAAAGTCGATACGTTTCACAGAAATGGGACATGCAGTACAAAGGATCGTGTTAGTATTCCGAGTTTTCTTTCGTCAACGATGAATTTAGCATCAGGCTAAAGACGACACGATGTTACCAACCTCTTTTTCTCAGACATTGTTCTTTTTTTTAAGACGTTCGGGAACATCCGAGGAGAATTTTCTAAGGCTGAGATAATTATGAGCATTCGAGTATCTTCAGGGAATCTTCTAAATATTTTACTTTGACTCCTCCGCAGCGTTACTTTGTATTAGTCCCAGATTAAATTTACAATAGGTGTAGTAAATCTTAAGCCGTAAAATCAATTAGTTCCAAAACACAATAAGTATAGCAAGCCGTAAGATATTGATCAATCACAGTCGGATGTGAGGAGAATAATCGACTATAATTGGACTTAAAGCTTATTACACTTTTGTATTTCAGGACTTACAGTTGAGTATAAAAAGAATAATCGACTACGATTGATTAACTTCTTACTTAAATTTGTATTATTAATGGATAATTATATGTGAAATAATTATATTTGTTACTGTTCTGATCAATCTTACTATCTATATGCATTTTTGCATGTGTGTGTGGGAATTACAGATAAAATATTCGGGATTTTTGGCCAGTATATTCTAGTTGTGAAAAATTTGATACAAAATTTGAACCCTACATGATATCTCTTTTCTACGTGTCAAAGCGAGAATTTAGCATCTCGAAATGAAACGGATATCGCGATAACCACTACTGACGTATTTTATGCTAGTTTCACATTTATACATGAGTTTTGCGTCAATCATGCAAAATGCAGCTTGAAATGTCGCACGCTTTATTAGCTCGACATATATTTCGCGTGTACACAATAATTGAACGTAACTTATTCATACGTGCGATGTTTACGGTCACTAGCTCGATGGTAATTCGTCGCTTTTGCGCCGTCGCGACCGGAAGATGATCGGAAATAAATATTCACGAGCTTTCGCCCGCGTCAGCTTGGCGACCGGCTTTCTGAGCGTCCGCGAATCATCGGCTTATTTTTCTAGCGATTTTTTTCGCCGGGAGAAAAGCGGTCAGGAAGAAGCATTATCGCAATTAATCAAACGCCATATCGACCGATGAACGAAGAGGGGACAAAGAGTGGTTGCATCGCTGTCACGGCACAAATTACAGCGCGATTATTTCTCTGGTTCGCGAATTCGATTTATTCGCGTTAAGAATCAACGATGCCATTCGTTATCGATATGACAAAAATGTCGGCCACGGTATTTTTATCCAAGCATGTATTCCTGGAAAGGTTTCGGCGTTACCTATGCCAAGTGAAACGATGCAGGTGATGAGTTCCAACACGAAATTTGGCTGTTGATTATAGCAACCGTAGTTTATCGAGAACATCTTTTTTTTTATATGCTTCGACACTTCGCTGATGATCTGCTCAACTAGTTTTCTTTGGCGCGTGCGAAAGCAGAAGCGTAAATGTGATGAGACCTGCATGAGCCTGTTTTTTTTTTTAGCTTCTTACATGAGTCACCTTTCCCCTTTTTTTTCTCCAGTGTGGAGAGAAAAAGAGAAAAAATAAACTGTGCAAGAAGTTCAGCTAAAAAAAATAGACCTACCTAAGTGGTGCCTTCATCAACACACATTCGATCGTCTAATATTTTATTTTTCGCTACAATTTTAAGAAATAAATTCGAATATATCCTTTTTTCGAATTCTTATTTTTATAGTGATATTATATTATTTACGAAATTATTTGTAAATTATTTTTGTTAGTCTGGACTTATATATAGAAAACAAATGAAATCGAAAATATTTTATCTTTGTATGAGCAATTTCGTTACAAACTTAAATTTCTTTAAATAAATAAAGATTATGGAGAATTGGAGATGACGGTGAATTCTGAAAATAAATGTTGAATAATGCATTCAGCGTAGTGCTTTGTCGTGCATAGAAATTAGCCAGCTCCATGCGAATTTATTAACAATGTCCAGTTGCTTGGCGCGATACATCTTGCAAATTTGCCGAGAGTCTCAAGGGAGAAGTCGGCAGGTGCGTACGCAAGTGGCATACATCTCCAAGATCAAGACTCACCCTCCTCCAACAGCGACTCCATGGCGGAATCTCTCGGGCAAAGGTCCAACGAGTTCGCGAAAATTCGTCCTACGATGGCGAGTATATTTTGCGCTTTTGTTGGTCCGACGCCAAAGCTCTCGCGTACGTTCGGTGCTCAACGGTCGATGTTCTCATCAGTCGTGGTACTCTAGATCTATCACCGTCGCAACTCCCACGTGACTTCTACAAAATACCGAGACCTATTTCTTTGTATATTAATATTGGATCGAATCAAAGGTTAAAGTGGAAATACGCGAAGAGTATTACTGCGACTCGATTATTGGATTCACGCGGGTGATAGGTATTTGCGAAATGCCATGCACGCATACATTCGCACGCACTCGCAAGAGTGACGCCAGCAGAAAGCAATCTCTCTCGGAAGATCGGATACGGAATACATTACCCGCATTAATGTGTTTGCATTAAGATTGTCGGTTGTTGAAGTTGGTCTCGGTGCGCATCGTTTTACATCTCTACAGAGCGAACATTCGCGATACAGATGGTGGATAAACGCGCAAATGTGTATTCGTATTCGGTTGTAATAATATCCACCGTCAAACATTACATGACAACCGATAACATCATGAAGGATAAACACCTGTAGAAATTCAACTTCCGTGTTAATCAGGCGTCTATAGTGATTGGTTAGCGCAAGTTTCTCGTCGAATTATTTCGGAAATTCACGCGTATGCGAGTTCGCGTTTAACGTAAGGATTAAACTCGCGCATGAGAAACGCCACGCGAGAATTACCAGATCAACACGATCCTCCAAAGGGATTTCCGTGAATTTTTACGTGGCACTCGACTCGCGAGAAAATACGCACGCGGCACGACTTTTTACCGTTCGCCACCCCGAGAGAAGGATCGCTCGGACTGTACGGCGACCCTCATCATTTCACGAATCCCCGATGTGACGCAGCTCCGATTTACCGTCGCCAAGCAACGGAACTTTCGTTCGTGTGCGAGTACTCGTACGTACTGGTACGTACTGGACTGCAGTATCTCGTTTGCTGATATCCGTGAGCGCCTGACGTATGCCCACACATCCACGGTCTGGCGCCATCGATTGCCAGCAGCCCCTATAGCCTCGTGGTCCATATCCGAGGATCGGAAACGAGGCGATATTTTGTTGAGCATAATTTTCCTTAGGCGATATGGGAGAGAGGATCTCTAGTGTAGTAAATAATAAATATGTTTACAATACCCCATTGTTGTAAACAGATACAGTGGTCACTTTCGTGAGCAGAATGGAGGATCCAAACTAAATATTGTAGGTAAATATCGATCCATGCAATACCATGAGTTTGTTGATACCAAAATGATATTTTTGATGCTATTTTATTAGGATATACAGCTGTAAACACATTTTCCGCATCAACGTAAGATTATTTAATGTGCATAGTTTTAATATTGAATTTTTTTTGTCACTATTATTTTAAATTTTATTTTTTGTTAATGATAGAAAACAACACACACACACACACACACACACACACACATATATATATATATATATATATATATATACATATATAGAAAACTTTGAGAAAATTTTAAAACTGTTTCAGTGAGAATCATTAAATGCAAAGTCCAATCTTTTCGTTATCGACTATTGCATTTTCATAAACTCTTGAAAAACTTCTTTTATGCTTAAAAAAAGAATATTACGATAAACAATCACATTTCCAGATTGTCCGTCGCATTCTACGAACACTTCAACTGTTCAATAAGATCCTTATGAAATAAAAGAGAAGAATATTGAAAACTTTCAAAGCTATTTCAGAGATAATCATCTCAACTAGAATTGCGTAGTGCAAAATTTAAAAGATGAATTCCGAAATAATTATTAATGTTTCTTTTTGGAGAAATCGTGATATCAAAATATTATATTTTGAAAGTATTTAACATTTATCATACTTCAACAGGTTAATGTGAGATTCACAAAATCGAATAATTGTAAAAATTAAAATTATAATCTAAATTGAAAAATCGTTAAGATATTAATACAGAATAATTATGAATGTATTTTAAAAAATTTGTAGAAAAAAAAAGATGTTAAGATTAACAAATTTAATACTTTAGGTTTAGGTTATTTAAATAATCCAATTTTCCTGGCATATATAATTACGAACAATATACAAGTATTAAAAATACCTGTGTGGTTATATATTTCGCATAACGACACTGGGTAAACATTGTACGAAGTACAATAATTGAGTTATCATACTAACGGCGTACACACACGGCGGTCATGCATAAATAAATATAATAATCTGCAAAGCGGCGTTCCTCGATTCGCCGGGCAAATTAACGCGCGCTTTTGTCGAATGATATTTTATTTAATGTTCACGGGAATCAAGCATTTTTACCAGTAGCCGACTACCGGCCCTCTTCTTTGCATTTGCGCATTATTTAAATCACGGCATTGTTTTAATACTGATCTGAATCGTTTAAAATGGATAGATATTTGCTTTAGTATAGAAAATAAGATTATATTGTTGACGCAACGCGTCAATAGAATAACTAATATATAATAAAATTTTGTTTTTTAATAAGAATAATTGTTTTGCATTCACATTATGCTTATTATCATGTATGCTTATCATAAGTATAATATATTCTCATATCAATATCAGTATTAATATAAATGTACACAATATACATATACATTGTTCAAGAAATCAAACCGTTATACTCATCTGAATAATTACGTTTAGCTATGTGATAAAAAAAGAAAATCAGAAAAATTATTTTAATTTCAATATACATATTTCAGATATTCTATTCTTATGCCTTAGCCTTAATTGATAGTATATTTTAGTTTTAACGTGACTTTTACTAAAACATTCATCGGTAATTCATTTGAGATAAAAAACGAATCGAATATCGATAAGCGCAAACTGCGCGCGATATAATTTATGATGTTAGCCGATATTTGATGAATGGTATATCTACGCGCAGACAGTAGATTCTTTTTGCATGATGTGAATGTAAAAAAAAAAGTATTAGAATGCAATGTGAATTGCTACGAGATTGTAAGAAATAGAGGTTGCACACAAGGAAACACAGTGGCAGTATACTTAATGAATTTATAATAAACTCCATAAGACGTACTGTACATCAATTAAATCAGCCTCGTTTAATAAATTAATTACGCTTTAATACGAAATGGAATGACTGAGATACACAAAATTGTGTCGTTATCATATATATAACTCGATATAGCACATCTTCTTTTCTCGCTTATCGTATAGTACATAGTTCCTAAATAGCAACACAAAAAAGAAGTTCGCGCAAATATCCGATTCAGGTACATCATCTCGCACACTGTAAAATACTTAGGCGGGCCGCAATATATATTTTTCTCGAACACTTTTACTTATCAGTTATTCGTACAGAGAAAAAGTATGGCAGTATGTATGTATGTTTGTGTGTGTGTGTATGCGTATTTGTGTGAATAAGTATGTGTATATATATATATATATATATATATGTGTGTGTGTATATAATCGAGCGATTTTATATATTCATATCTGTCGTGTTATACGCATTTATGGGTATATGTTTGTATTCCATGTATATCTGTCTTTACGCTGTTGAGGAATACGCACGTACATTCATGCTACGTTATAGTCTCCTTCTGAGTTATAAAAGTACGAAAAAAAAACTATCTTCTCATACGATGCGACGAAACGTACTATATGTATGTATACGTATACCTACACATTGCAAACATATTATTCCCGCTGGAAGGAAGCAAGAGTACATGGTCTAATAATAATAAAATAACTCCTGAATATATATCCCGAGTATATATATCCAGCCGCGTCTGTCGTCGCTGTAGTGCATTTTGGACATTTCGTTGATCGTCGGATGAGTGAACGTCGGATAATCATCTCGCTGGAGTTCGCCCTTCGTACACGATTTTTTTTTCGGCCTTTTCTAGTCGTCCGAAGCCGATCGAACTATCGGTTGCGTCCCGTCACTTCCATTCCTCCACCATTCGAACAAGCCTTTCAGGTTTCATCGCTATGACGTGACCCAAGGAGCTTCCTGTATTCGCTCCGGTTGGATATTACTGCTGCGTGGTGATCCGAGGCGATCCCATAGAGGAAACGTCATCATCGCACAAAGCACCTCTCGAGCTCTCCGCCAGTCTCTTCCTTCTTCTTCTCCTCCATTTCTTCGTCCTCCTCCTCCTCCTCCTCCTCCTCCTCCTCCTCCTCCTCCTCTTTCTTCTCCTCCTCCTCTTCTTACAAACACGTCAACGTATGCAGTGTTCCAAAGCGCGTTTCTCGAACGATGCACTATATGCCTTTAACGAATGACGATTAGAAGAAGCGCAAACAATTCCAAAACGATCCTCGCTGACGGCCGCAGACTCACCGTGGAGGACCCCAGCACTGAAAAATTATCGAACGAGATGCTAATAATACAATCTCCCATTTCTTGTTTGTTTTTTTTTCTTTCTCAAGGAATTGAGTCGTGCGAGCGGAGGAATTCAGATTGCGGCTCAACGGCATAGCTTTCTGAATGCCCCGTCTGTGTTTCAAAGTAAACGCCTAAACCTAAGGAGGTCAAAAAGCTCATCGAGTTCGCCGGATATTGTTCAAGTTCGAAAAAATAGAACTCTCTCTAATTGAATCCGCGTCTAGATTCTCAAAGTGTCTCGAATTTCGATAAATAATTGAAGACGTAATGGACAGCAATATAATATATTTAGAGAATTATGTCTCCTTGAAATAATGAATACATACAAATAATGCATCGAGTTGGCGTAATTATTTCTATTATATGTGTGTGTGGGGGGGGGGGTGTACATATATTATATTATGTTTCTCTCTCTCTAAATAGAGTTTTTAGACATAAATAATTTCTCATATAAAACGACAATTACTTATAAGTAGAAACAAAAATAGAAATAACGACAAAATAAAAAGAAGCAGAAGCAATAATTGCAAGTTAAATTTTTGAAAATGGAGTCTGAGACTCGGCATACTTACCCGACATGTTTGAATTGAACATAAATTGTAATATATATATGTAATATTCTCTAAATTCTTTGGAATAGAATCTCTAAAGAGTGAAAATTGAGCCAGTCTTAAAAAAGAATAAATCAATTTTCAATCTTTAAGAGAAATTTCTTTTTAGAATGAGATTCAATCTGAAAATTTTAGAAAATAAAATTATAGAGGAAAGGCTCCTATTATGAGATACCAAGTTCCATTTTAGGTAAATACTAGAAGTTTACGGGTAGAATTTAAAAAAATAATAGGTCATTTTAAAGGAAATTTAATAAACTTTAAGATAATGTTATATAAAATTTAATTCAAATTCCATTTTTTTTTTAAATTAAAGAAATGTAAAAAGTGAACAAATCGCAAAGTCAAAAAATTCTGCTCCTAATATGAGATGCCTCAAGAAATCGATATTAAAATATAAAGTATATCAGTATTGTAACCAAAAAACTTTATTTAATTTTCTTTTTTAAATACAAACAAACACAGCCAGGGTGCGCGAAAAATGAGTACGTGATACATTATATCCAAAATTCGTCTTCAGATTTAGTTGAAATTAAGCATCGCAGAAGTAAATACTCGACATTCATTTCGGTTGTCCTTTTTTTATTATTGTACAATAACATTTATACTTTAGCAATGATTTTCACTATGACATGAGAGCATGAGTTATTTCGTATTAGAAATATCCTGGATATCTCATATTACGATTTCCACGCCTTATGATTTTACACTCATCAAATTTAATTTCTGCAATTAAGCAATTCAACATATCCCGTATTTTTCTATTAGTACGACCTTATTCTATCACTACATGAAGAATTTATTGCCAAATATTTATTTATTAACAATAAACAATGTTTAAAAGCTCATCTCAATGAAACTTGAAGACATCTAAATCCTAAAATCTTTTCTTTGACAATGACAGGCATAATCTAATAATGAATTTTCTACTAAATAGTTTTCAATCCACGCAATAAATTCATGGTGGAACCAATAGATAGCATCTATTAGTTTAGCAGAAACGCTGCTATCTCAGGGCTAATAGGGGGTTTTCCTCTATAATATACATATGCATACACATTTTTAATTCTTACGTATTCTCATGGTATTTAGCATTTTATAATTTATCCGTAAATTGATATTTTACTATCATGGAATTATTATTTCTGTGCCTCTTAGAGTAGTCAATTAAGTAACGCAAATATATTGCGGCATGAAAAAGTGAAGAAACGTTACCTTTTACTCCAACCTGCCCGTCAGGTTTCTTCTGGCCCGTCTGAAAATTTGGCGGTGGCTGCAGATAGTTGATACCAACGATAGTCGCGGCAGGCTCGTAATGTATCACTCGCGGCCGATCCTCCTCGGCGCTAACTTCCGTGCTCTGCCAATAAATATCGTATATCGACGCACTGCAACGTATCTTCAGCTTGCCGCTCACGAAGTGATCGTGCGAAACCAGGAACTGGAGCCCAATTTGCGAAATCTGCCACTCCGATTCGTTCGTGTCGAGCGGGCTGTACGTGCGAACGTGCGCTTTGAGAGGCTGAAGAGAGAAAAGAAACAAAAAAGATACAAATTAGTGTCAATAGAGTTACGCAAAACTTCTCTAAATATGTGTTACAGTTATACGGGAGATAGATAAAACAATGCGAACACTTGAGAAATGTAATATCTACTTTTTATTAATAAGAATTTAGTTTACCATTTATCTTTAATGCAGAGTTTCTATTCTTGTTGAAATAGTGTCATAAATACTCGAATAGTACAATAACTGCTACAGTGTTATTATACCTTTTCGCAGAACATCTTCTAATTGTTTAAAAGATATTGGAAAAGGAAATCTGTTTCTCATCTTTGCTCTTCAAAATTACAAATAATATTCGAATCAGGCGATTGGTCAGGAAAGAAGTTTTGGAGAAAGGATAATTTTGGAAAATATAGAATGAGAAGAAAATTTCCTTCTCCAATGATTTATAGCAATTGATAGATGTTCTAAAAAATAATACATTATCTATTGGTAACTATTTAAGCATTGAGTGATTATTCCAATAAGGACAGAATGTGTATTAAAAATAATGAACCACTCTCTTATCAACAAAACAAGTGGCAAAATAAATGTATATTTCCCAAGTGTTCATATTATTTTGTCTATTCTCTGTAAATATATATAGCATATAAATGTAATATAGATAATGTGGAAAGGTTATTAATTTATAATCATAATATGTATATCAGAGCGGTACATATATTCTGCTATAGTAGTAAATAATTTCGAATATATTTAATTTTAGAAAGTTAATTAGGTTTCATTATTTGATGGCCATGATGAGTTAACGATAGTATAATAGCTTGTTAAGAGATAAAATAAATATTGATATTGTGGTATAAGGATAAAATAATATATTCGCGCTGCTTCATATGTCATTAATGCTGCTGTTATATAAATTCTCGGTAGTACGGCGATTTCAATTTTCCGACAACCATGCGTTCGTGCCTAGTACGTGAAATAATTTACGTAGAGGTGCGTTGACGTAAGGTGATTAAGGAAACTATTTTGAGCATTGCAAATGCGACGTTTATTACGTTTTGTAAAAATACGACTTTAAAATATATACTAGGATTAAAGCATTTTATCGTTTAAAAAAAATTTGATTTATTATTAAAACAGCAAATTTAATTACTTAATTAATTACTCGAAAAAGATTTAATTACTTAGATGATAAACAAAGATTTAAAATTTTTCGAACATTGTCTCAATCAAGCCTTAATTAAGAGACATTTACGTTATAATATTATACACTAATTGAGAATCGGAATATTAAATTATTTTCCGTACTGCGGATGCTGTTCGCTCCAACTTTGGAACATCTCGAAGAGGAACGTATCCCATAAGCTCCCTTGTCTCTGACGTTTGATCAGGGATAATGGATCAAAGCTGGGATAAACTAAATAGAGGTATCTGATCCTTCTCTCCCATTCCTTTCCGTCCGTCTATCCTCTCGTCTAACCGCGCGCGCATTACTATCATTAGCAGTTAGAGCATACCTGTCGATCGTTGATATACCAAGTGAGATTCGCGGCGGGTTTGCTCCGGCCAGATGTACAGTTCAAACGTAGCGGATCGTCGACGCGGTATTTCCTCTTTAGTCCCTGTATCGACGGCATCTCAGAGGGCAATTCTGCGAAGGCAATATATACTCCACATATATAGAGTGCTCCAGATCTTAGCAACCCCAGCCTCTGGCCTTAGTGAGCCACCCTCCATGCATACGTACTATTTCGTGGTGTCGAAAGCAGATTTTCTTTCGAAAATATCAAAGAAAACTATTCTACTTTCAACAAATCTTCAGTTTCTCACATTAAAGTGTTTACAATAAATTCTTAAACTGCATATCCCAAACTGAAGTAAAATCTCATTTCATGTGAGATTAAGTCCTTTATTCTTTAATTCTTAACGACAATATTAATGTCATTGCATTGATTTTATACAAAAACTACGCAGCAACTACGAGACAATATAATATACCGACACTGTCATTAAGAGTTACGGAATAGGACCTAAAATATTTAAACGATAAGAAAAAAATTCTCAGTTGCCAAACTTCCGAGTTATTTCTTCATAATAAGATGCCATTAGACAAAGAATACGTGTACGTATTCTACATATATAAAAGATAATTACCATAAATGAATTAAGAGAATAAAATCGAAACGTATTTGATTATATTATTTGATTGTTTTGTTATGACAATAAATAATTCACATTAATTGATTCAAGAACTTTCTGTGTTGTTCGTTGTAGGTTCGTTGTAGTCATAAACCCATTTAATTTTCCTTTGCAATCTTATATGAATTTGATAGTCTGATTGCATCAAGCAAGATTTAAAACTCTCTCCCCCTGCTATCTCTCTCGGCATTAAAAAGAGAGGAAAAGAGACTAATAAGTTTATCAAACATAATAATATAACCAACCGTTTGGTGTCATAATTACTAAATCTATTTTTTTTTAATAAAATTATTTTTAATTGTGTTAACCGAATATATTTAATATTTGACTGAAACTATTTCGGTTTACATTTGATAACTGTTACCACTCTTTTTTCAGTGTAATTTGAAAGATGATTCTTTAGATTCAGCCACCCTGTAGATACGTAGGCGACCAAGCATCGCATGAGCTTGCGTGCAGTCGAGACGTTGTCGCTTTGACCGGGCTTGACCGGACGTCGTCGTTCCTTAAAGCCCGACGCAGTCGAAACTTTCGGCGGTGATGGTTGGTCGATACGAGGGGGGCGAAACGGCCTTTCTCTCGCACTCTCGTCCCTCGTACGAAAAATTCTTCTCTTACGATAGAGACGGAGAGATTCGCGCTCGCGTGCCCCCGACCGTTTCGCTATCGGCACGCGTTGTCAAGTATACAATAACGCACACACGCGCAAGTCGTTGCAGACACCTGTACGTGTCGCCGCCAGCCCGGGGCTCGGAAAATATTACTTTTTCACTTTTTATGGTGGAACGTAAATTCGTGCGCCTCGTCGCGCCTTTACGACGAAACGGGGCAAACGCAACGAATATAAAAGTGTCGCCGCTCTCTGACGCGAGCGCGAGACGCGAGAATTGAATAGTCCCGTCCTTGCGGAAGATTTGTGTCGTATCTCCGAAACTCCGCGAGCTCTCGAGCGCCGCGCAAATATGTATTTATTCCTATATACAGTATATATTTTCTTGTTCCTCATTTGCGAGCCGCGGCTGGCTGTGACGCGCGCGCGAGAGACACGAGTAATTAAAAAAGACATTTAATTTTCTCCGGGAGTACGTTCGTATGTAATACGATCGGAATAGATTACGGTATATTTGAAAAGGAAGTCCCAGCAAAATGTTGCTAGGGCAGAATTTATCGGATGCCAGGTTTTAATGAAGGAACCTCGAAAATAGCGACGTGCAGTTTACGTTGTTAAAATATATTACTCGACGCGCAATCCCTGTAAATTGCAAAAGGCGTCGCGTCGCTCGCGAGGCATAGGAATCTCTCCAGTTTTTCTCTTTCCCCTCCCCCCTTCTCTTTTTTTTCGCGAAGCGCTTCGGTTCGTCGATCTTACAGTAAATTATCGTAAAAGTTTTATTTACGACGGCGTGAGTGCGATTTAAATAGCGCGCTTATTATTATTCCCCTTATCAAAAACTCGATATCGCCAGGACAGTCTCGACCGTAAAGTGGATGAAGCGCGTTAAATCGCCCCGACTGGTATAATAACGCTCTACGTGTTTTTTTACGCAGTCGACGATGGCGTCCTAAGTTATAAACGTATATACGCAGTAAGAGCACCGGAGAACAGGAGACACTTACCGACGACGTTCATCGCCGCGTAAACTATAGCCGTGTGGAAGGAAGGTGCATCGGCTGATACTTCGCAGCTGTACGCGCCTGCCGCCTCCAATTCCAACTTTGTCAGCACGACCTGTGTCGCGTTGCTCTCCGTTTTCTGCGAAATAAGGATAATTCATTACGATCGTGCGCCTCGGTACGAAGACGTCTTCGTCGGTCTTCCTCGTCTTTCGTCGTCGTCGTCGTCGTCGTTGTCACGATTATCGGGGACACAAGGACTGCGGGAATTCTCCCGGGTGGATATGCACGGCATGTACGTGTACATACGAGAATACGTAACGGATGCGCTTACGACAGGAATCCGTCCAATCCATTAATGACCAATGCTTCCGCCAATCGCACGACATGCGACCGACCTGGTTATTCGGTACCAGCCCCAGTTTGATCCCCAAACGGGAACCTCGTCTCGCGTTTCCCCACGGTCCATTCGCGATGTTAAATATTCGCGATGCACTCGGGCTTGCTTTTTTCCTCTCTTCTTTTTTTTGTACATACATCGACTGCCGATTGCCGAGAGTCGTTATCGGGGATGTTAAAAGTAATGAATATCGCAGCAAGGTGTCCGAATTGCGTTTCGAATTGCAGTGAAAAGCGCCCGCGGCTTGGCATTCGTATCGCAAAAATGCGACGCACGGAACGTTAGAACGATTGGATGTTAAAAATCGCGCGTGCAAGTGCAATAATGCAGAATGATCTATTCCATCCGACTGTGGATACGTGTCGCATCTCATTGCACGGACATTCGTCACAACAGTCGACATTAGATCGTAATCGGAGCTGTCATGTCCGCGGTCAGAATTAAAAACTGGACTGTTGGACCATATGTACCGCGTATAAAATTATATTTAACGGCGCTTTAAGCAACTTGAGTTGTGAAGAATGTATAAAGTATAAACGATGCATCCATGAATCGTTCGTAAAATAGAATCTATTTAGAAGGAATACTTTGAAGAGTACAAATTGTAATTCAATGTCGCAAATTGTATATATATTTACGGTATTGAACTGTACTCTCTAAAATTTTTATGAAATCTCACTCTTAAAGATTGAAAATTGAATTACTCTTTTTCAAGATTACCTTGATTTTTATTCTTTAGAATGAAAGTGCACTTTAAAAAATTTAGAGTGTACTACATGTACTATATAAAACTAATATAACTCTATACACACACACACACACACACACACACACACACACACACACACATACACACACACACACACACACACACACATACACACACACACACACACATATATATATATATATGTGTGTAGTATAGTATTATTTATATACTATATATACTTATTTAGTACTAACTAAATTAAACTTACTACGTAACGTAAAATAAA
>NW_012130066.1:312457-317179 GCF_000143395.1 Atta cephalotes
ACTACGTACGACGACGTACGTAACGTACGTACGGTTACGGTTCGGTACGTTACGTTACGTTACGTTACGTTCGTTACGTACTACTCTACTACTCTACGCTACACTACTACTCTCTCTCTCTCTCTCTCTCTCTCTCTCTCTCTCTCTCTCTCTCTCTCTCTCTCTCTCTCTCTCTCTTTCTTCTTGACACCTGCTTTTTTCTCCGCGCGATCCCACCGGAGTACAGACGGATTTCGAGATTTTGCGATGGCTCGCGGGACACCGAAGGTTGTAAGCTCGTTCGTCACTTTGGATTGGAGATGGAGGACGAGGGCAAACTTACCTTCACCGTCAGGTTTCCGATGGGGAAAGTCTTGACGGGCGGACTCTCGTTCGGAGCATAGCGATAAAACTCTCGACCCCCTTTGTACCACTTGACGGCATACAATGGGTCGCCCTCGGTGTCATACCAACATTTCAGCGTCGCCGAGTCGCCCTTCCTCACGGCCGTCGGTATCTGAATGCGCACTCCCCGCAAACCCGAACAGATTCCTGAGAAAGAGAGAAAGAAAGAATAAGGTTCGTTAAAATTACATTTTATTCGTGTCGTCTATGCCGTCGGGCATCATATTATACACTCGCGTTTGTCGTTGAAACAGCGTTCTGGTATGCTCCAGCTCACGTTGTGCGCTTATCGGGACGGATGATCTTGCTGAAGTTATTAGGGCACGTGCAGGACGCAGAGACTCGCGCGTATATGGATCCGAATCTCAACTCATGATCCCCCCGAGGGAAAAGAGGAAATGAAAGCCGAAGGTGAATTTCTGCCGTGTCATGTCATGAGAGGCGGCTGAATATCGCGATGCATACCTCATCGATTACGTTCGCGGACAGTGTTTCCCAAATAGGAAAAGTGACGACGGACTTTCGCCGTTCGCGTTTGAGAGGGTAAGCTGAAATAAAGGCGCTCTACGTCACATTATATTCTGTAACTATCGATTTTAAAGTCCCAGCGATGGTCTACTTCGATTTCGTATTCCGTATGGCCCACTCTTTCGTGACTCAATCTTCCATTAAATATTATCTTGATATGATACGCATGAGAATAATAATTTGTCATTGTAATTACTCGACCTTCGTATAAAAACATTGTATTCGTTGTTTATCGTTCATATACATTACTATAATACTACACGCTCGACAGAATGAAAAATCGATGAAAGATATATTATTATGTTAATTAAAGATTATATTTCCTCTGATCTTTCTATCGTAAGGAAGTCTCATCTTTTAATTATATCAAATGATCTTATACAACGAGCTTGAGAACCACTGAGCTTCGCAGACAGCCACGGTTGATTATCAGAGTGACATCGTCATTACGCGGAAATCCTCGTAATGAAAGCAACCGCGAATATAATACGAGCTCGCGAGAAATAGTTTCTTTTAATAACGGCGGTACGCATAACGCACTCAACTCGATCTGCGGATTCGAAATTATTCGGTGAATCCCATGTTGGCCGCCGGAATCCTTTATCGATCGCGAATAGAATCCTACGTTCTGCTCCGTTCTCCCCTTCCTAGACTCCTCCTTCCTCGACCAAATATTCTCATTCACGAGGAATGGGATCGATCTCATGTGAGAAACAGAACTTACGCGTTCTCGAAATGGATCTTGTCGCGGCGGCGCCTTTCGCGGAATTTCCACGTGTCAATGTATTCGAAAATCGTTCACTTTTCCAAACGGTCCCATTTTCCAAAACTATTTATGTCACGCATTTTGCGCAAAAGATTATACAATAAATTTATAAACGTTCCATATGTCGATCAATGGGAAGGAATTCCATTAATGGCGAAAATTTTAAAAAGGATGTATAGCCTTGGTCAAAAATATTAGGCATCTTATTAATCATTATTTAAGGCTCATATTTTTAACTCAAAAATTTATTCGTCAAATTTGCTGTAAATTATTTTTTGTTTCAAGAACCCTTTAAACTTATGTATAATTTGGTTAACCAACAATATAGATAAAAAAATAAACGAAAAAAATATAAGTGACTAATATTTTTAGCCAACGCTGTGTGTTGTCTAAAAACAATATCAAAAATATAAAATTTTCATAGATCGTTCTATTTTTTATGTATAAGTATTTATGTAAAATTTAAGTTAACAATTCTTTATTAGTTTAAAAGTTATTTAATTTTTTAATTTATTCTTAATTTTTACGTAAAATTACGTTTTATAATATCTATTTAATTGCAAATTTGATAATAAAGTAACATTAAGAATTTAATCAAATTTTTTTATACACATACTAAAAACAATTATAAATATTCGTACAAAAATTTATTTAGATCCACCCACTTGTTTAAAAATTATTGACCTAAAACTGCAGCAAATATCCATTTTATACTATAAAACCATTATAAGTGAAATTATTTGTTTTATTTGTGTAGTTTGTTTTGTGTAGGGACGTAATTATGGGCTAATGTTATCAAAATTTTTAAAATAATCTTAACTGACATTACTCAATTAGCTTATTTTAGCTGATTGTTCGACTGATATTTTTTACTAATATTGTCAAATATTATGTCAAGTCATCCTTAATCCATAATTATATTATAAATATAGCTTGAAAATAAGAATATAAAACTAGAGTTGTATAACGCATCATCGTGACTTGTTACCGTATTCAATCAAGAAACAAACTTTATGGTCAGCAAACTCTTAAGTTAGAGATTCTGTTTATGTAAAGAAAGTCTGTAGTATTAAAGTTTTTGTGTAAATGATTCATGCAGTACGCAACGATTTCAATGCGACATTTTTACCCAAGTTTCCACGCCAAGGAAAAATTCTTAGCGTTTCTTTCCATAGGATCGATATAACGTCGGCTCGCAGTTTCACGGATTGGACGAAGAATTTTGGAGGAGTATCGTAGGAAAATATTGCCTCAGCGTATTAAAGGGTGAGACGATGGCGGGAGAAAAGGGACGTAATGTTCCTCTACCCCGTTTAGAGGCACTTGGCGGGGCTTACGGGGTATTTAGTAACAAAACCACGAGGGCACTCTCTCGCGGCTGGTCGTTAGTCGTTAATAAAAAGTGGATTTGCGGCGAGCGTAGCGACGACTGACGAGGAAGAAAAGGGTTGAGGTGACAACCCGCCCAAGACCGTCGTCGTCGTCGTCGTCGTGACGGCAAAATGTAACGAACGTGCCGTCGTGCGAAAGAAACAGATAAGCACGCACGACGCTCCTCGTAAACGCACTTATGTAGCACTCTCGAATAAGGATGGCCGTATTAACGAGTTCGAATTTATTTCAAGCTATCCAAGTTTTTTGCAGTATATCAAACGATGTATTCCCTCACAATCACAAAAAAAGAGAAAAAAAAGAGAAAAAGAGAAGTGGATGCGCAAATAACGCTTCGCAATAATTTCTATTTGCTTAGTGTACCTAGTGGCGAAGTAGGTAATATCAATCTGCTCGAGAGACAGCGGCTCGATTCGGAATATTCGATGCCGATATGAGAGCGAGTTCAGCTTAATTCGCTTACACTAATGGCGATACGCTCGGTTTAACGGACGGCTCTCGCGCAATGAATGCGATTTCGCCCGATCGGACAATCGCACGGACGGATCTCCAGAACGGATATGACGTTCGGTAGAGCGATCGGTTTAATTAGCTGCCGAGTGAAGCGACGAATCGCATTTGCGGAGTGGGAAAGAGAAAGAGACACAGGAGGCCCGTATCGTCGTGCGCTTCGACGCTTCGCATCCCTATACGCTCCAATAGGAAGCTTATCTTTTGTGTGCCGGCAAAAGACTCGCTCGCACAATCGGACGAAAATTACCGACGAGAATGAGCACGCATGAAACTTTGATTCGAGATTTCACATACGGAAATGTTATCTGTTTTCTGCTATTTTTGGTACAAATTGATAAAGTGAGTATGCCGTAATAATGAAACAATCGCCGCCGACGCGCATCGTTATCTGCGTTATAAATGCGTAGATAGGCGAAGTTTCGTTCTTTTTTTTTCGGAAAGGGAGAAAAAAGGATTATAACTCGCTTTTTACACAGTAGAGTCCCGCTTGTAAAAATATCGTGCTAATGCAGACGAGGTATCTCGCGCTTAATATCGGGTTTCGGAATCCGTTCAATTTGAAGCACGGTGCTCGTTTTCAAGCGAGATGTTTGTTAACGTCAGATGTGCAGGTTTCCATGACGTAGACGATCATGGAGTATACATTTTAACACTTCATTTATCAAACGTTATTATTTGTTAGAGGAATTGAAAACGGTATAATTCCAGCGAGAGTTTATTTCTCGATATCACATCTCTGCTATCCATTTTTATTGCGACGAAGAAATGTAGGAGTGAAATTATTTTCGCGCAAAGTCTTAATTCGCCAATTTCAATATATAATTAGTACGTCACATACGAGAGATGATCATTTATTATCAATATGTCAACGATCTCGATAATTTTAACTTGCTGATTGATAATTTATATATTGTTAAATGAAACAACAAGAATATATTTCCTCGACATCATGTACAAGTTATGTTCTTCTCGCAATAATTTATACATGACAGCGAAAATTTGCATATTGAACAAAATTCTCAGTAGGAAAGAGCTTATTTGGCAGAATTATTCTGAAATACATGTGTGTGTATGTATATATAATATATATATATATATATATATATATATATATGTGTGTGTGTGTATATATATATATA
>NW_012130066.1:318304-331905 GCF_000143395.1 Atta cephalotes
ATATATATATATATATATATATATATATATATATATATATTTTAAGACAGTATATTATACAAAAGAAGAGGAAGATTGACGAAGATTGACGGTGAGCAGGAAGTCTCCATTTGTAAACGCAAAAGTAGTCTTGAATAATAATGATCAGTATATATATCGATTGTTCGTCGACGACTTCGTTAATATTAAGAAAGAAAACATCAATAACAGATGAAGTTTGGTGAGGCCAGATCGTAGTGGAGCGCGAAATTTATCCGGCGCGACGGAGGACTCTCCGCCGCGCACTATAAAATCGCATTCGCCAGAATGTCATTAATGCGATTATATACCACCGTGATGGGAATTCGTTAAATTTGTTAATGCCCTATTACGGGGAACGCCCGTACGTTTTATGGCGAATGGTGCAACGACCCGACGCCAACGTCCGACATTTCTCTCTCGGATACAACGCCGGCTGGTTCAATGCTCGCGGCGAAAAGGATCCTCTTCCCGAGACGTCTTGCCTCTCGTCTTCGCTAACAGTTTTTGCGTTTTGTTCCCCGAGTAGCAACGCCCATCGCCAAGACGAAATCCATTTCGTGAGCTGGAAATCCCGAGGATCTCGACAGACGTTCTCGATTCTTTTTACGACATTTGCGTATCACGTTATAATTCTTACGACAGCTTCGCAGTCCTCGCGCGTACCGCATCGTCTATGCATGTACTTTATGCTAATATCCGTAATGGAGAAAGTTTCTGATATCGTGAAAAAGCGTCTGACCCGGAGCACTCAGGCATGAATTTTACGGTGGCGCTAAATTAACGATGATAATGTATAGTCGTACGCTTTAACTTGAAATTTTTATAGTTTGGCGCCATGCGCTTCGATGCGATAATGCGATAATTTAATCTCGTTTAATATCGGCAATTTAATTTAATCCATGTTAACATAATAAATTCATTGGATTTAACGTAATAGCTTAACCGAAAAGTCGAATATACGTACGTTTGCATGTAAAATTTATATCGTCGGTTTGCACACGTAAACGCACATGTTTACTCAAATGTGTCAATGAAAGCGTTCGTTTTCGAACGAAATATTTGTCTATTGTTAACTTAGCTTATATTTTCATATTTTGCAGTTACAAGCTCGTGCCGTTGATGCGGCCGCGCGAAAGTGGTCCATCTCGTCTTTGAAAGGAGTAAAACGGTTCTCTGTGCGGACCACGTTGGCTGATAGCTATCGAGTGCAGCAACCCGTTTTGGCATACAAGTCGCAAGGATGGATCTATACCATAGGATGCCGTTTATCGGGGCAATGAACGTGCGAGGCGGCTAGCCAGCTAGCCAGCGGGAAGACAGCGCATAGCGGGAGGACACGCGAATTGAGGAGAACTGCGAGAAGCAAGGAGGATATCTCGAAGTGCATGCATGCTGTCGATGACATCAGGTACCATGTACCAGATGCAACGGGGGAGATTCTGCGTGTTATGCGTGCCGACGACATGTACGTGTGCATGTACGCATATATAAGGGAGGCAAGGGCGGTGCGGAAGGCGCCGCGTTGGAAGGGCAACTCACCCACGATGTGAAACCACAGGAGGATTTTCAGTTCCATGGATACTTCTGTCGCTCGTCGCCGTCGACGTGTCTCACTAGGGCTGTCTGCGATCCTCGCTCGTTGTCCGTCGTCGTCGCGTCGGACGCGTCTCTTCGCATGTCGTTGGAGAGGCTCCTCTCCGCTCGTTTTCTTTTTCTTTCTCTCTCTCTCTCCTTCTCTCTCTCTCTGTTGCCTCGTCAACAGCAGCAGTAGCATCAACAGCAACAGCCAGCACGACGTCTGTGTAAAAGGATACACACGGAAAGCGACGACGGTAGAAGCATAATCCTCCGCGTGTGCGATACGTGGGCTGAATAGCGTTGTGTGTACGAACGTGGATTTCTGCGTGACTCGATTACGGGAATGATTCCCCGACGGAAGAGTATGCGTGGCTCGCCGAGCCCGGCTTCTCTCTGGTGGTGCACGGCTGGCTCCGTCGCTGCTGGAACCCCCGTTTGCGTTTCGCGCAGAATCAATTTCCTCGCGAAAACGACGACGGCGCCGGCGACGCGCGCGGCGAGTGCGCGAGCGTGACCGCGCGAAACCGCGCCTGCGTCTCCGCGTCGTTAAACGTGTCTTAGCGACGTGTGTACGTACAAGAGCGGCCGTACTCACACTTACACGGACGGAGAGACACGCACCCCCAACGTCGTCGTGCTGCGGGGGTGAATGTGCGTACGTACGAGTAAAATCTGGTCCACCGATAGATTCCGAACAACTCCGAGTCGGTCCCGATAGGCCAGTCTCTCCCCTTTCTTCCTCCGGCGCGGCGCCCCCGCGACATCCCCGCCCTCCCTCCCCCCCCCCTCTCCGCCCGACGCTCCGCATCGCGGCGTTGTTCTCCCTTCCGTCCTTGCATGTGTGTTTTGTGTGCATTCGCAGGATGAACGCACTCCTGCTACGAGGCGGGCGGTCTTGTCACGATGTGTTCCCTTCCTCCTTTTTCGAGATATACCGCTATCGATATTCTATCAGACCACCTATCTGGATATCCGTTTGTCTATTTGCAGGTCTAGCTGTTCTGTACTGCTTTGTTTTACTTGAATAACTATATACATATATATATATATATATATATATATGTATATTCGAGCTGAGACAATACTGCTCCGTTCCTTATCCGAAACGTCTCTTCTACCAGTTTTGTCTTGACAAATAAATTACAACGAATCGCTATTACTTTGACAATTAATTGTTTTATATCATTATTTAATATTTAATAGTGTATAATTAGATTACTTTTTATACATCTCTTATAAGTATTCATATTGATCACTCTTGTATAGATTTATACCTATCATACATGTCTTTGTAAATTTATATACCTGCATTTAGTCTATTTTAAGAAATAAATAAAAATGAAAGTTTAAACGAAAGAATTCCGAATTAATCTGGAGTTTGTTCATCCAATTGCCTAACAGTATTGTCTTCCTGTTACTATTCCTGTTACTATTTCTCGTACAACAGTTAACGTAACACTGTGACACAATGAACGAGAGTTGTCTACGGCATAGATATTGTTCAGCTTTTATCCTCCAGAAATATGTGTGGACATAACTTATATGAAGAGTATCATGTACAAGGGGATACGGATATCCACGATTATTTATCGCTGTCGCCGACTCCGACGTAATACAAGAAAGTAGAATGAACAGGGGCGTATCGTAACAACACAATTGTGCTTGCGTAAGTGCGTCGGCGTGGTCCGAGAAGTGTGTCTGTGCGCCGATTGCATGACGTCGCCATTAGAAGGCACAACTCCGGCGGAGCTAAACGTAACTCGCAATCCCAAATAACTTCCGAAGGGGAACTTGTTCGATTCCCAATGCAGCTAGCCGACGACTTACGTAATATCCATTCTCTCCCAGGATTATCAATTTTAATTAAAACGAATTTTCGACCCTTCTCCTCCGGCCGCTTTCAGTCCGCGACCAATTATGGCGAATTAAAACTAATTCGAAATAATCTTCAAAACTTTTCGCCGCCTCTCGGTTCAGTGACCTTTCATCGGCCTTATCGCGCCCATCATTCGCACGTTCTCCGCAAAATAAACTCGACTGTAAATCCTCGTCATTCGCCACGTCCCAATTTATATTCCGACTCCTCGCCGGGAATATAAATAACTTTAATCATCATTGCGTCTATACTATAACATACCTGCACATGTCCATTAAATAGCGTCGCCGAATGAATACTTGTGTCGCTATCGCGGGTCCACGCGACACATTTACGTCGCGGAATTTAAATTCATGTCGGACATTTCACATATCGTATCCGTTTCCGAATAAACTAATTACATACTCATGCCTCGCCACCTGATCGAATTACCTGTGATACGTCAAACTGTAAATTTCCGCGCGATAAACGTTCCGTCGTAAGTAAATCCCGTCGACGCGAGCAAGCGAAAATAGTATGGTTACGTTGTACCTTTGACGGCGTGCGGTGAGCAAACGATCCTTTCGCGAGGTCTTGTTTACGCCGCAATAAACCTGAAAGGTCTCTGGTGAGACGCAGGAAGATGGATGGTGTGTTTCAGCGCGGTGTGCGCGGCGGGCCTCGCTAAAATGCACCTGACTGTGGACGACGAACGTAAAAGAAACCTCATCGGGAAAAGAGAAGACGACGGCTAATCGCGAGGAAAAGTTCGCGAGCTCTGCAAGACCAATTTCTCCTTTCATTCCGCACCCATGATGTTCTCGGAGATAGAAATGAATAACGGGGTAAGGAAAATTAACGGCAGAACGATCTCATTTCGGATTCATGGATGCACGATCGCGCGAATGAATAGCAGCTAATTAATATACCCATCGGCGCTTGGCATCTGTTTAACATCTTAATTATGATCCATTTGGGTTTTCGCGGAGTTACCGTTCGCGGAGTCGCGCGAACTATGTCGATCAATTCATCATAAAATCAATCTCTGCTGGTTTTTCCATTCGTCATACTAGTGATTTCGATATGGACGTATCCAGAAGGGAATTTGAAGGATTCAAACTCCTGAAATGTTTTATTTATTTTTTCATTTTTAATTATAAAAAATACAACTATACTTTTAACGCTGAATAATATTTTGTTGTTATTACAATATTATTAAAATTCTTTTTTCTTCTTGTTGTATGACTATGTAATTTTTAATTAATTAATGTTAATTAATGGACAATATCCGAATATGCGCTAGAATATTGAGTACTTTATTTACAATTACACATTTTGCTTTTAATAACTATACATCGTTTAGTTTTACCTATATTTTCTTTCTAGGAAAAAAAAGTATAAGTTATGATTTATAAAATCTAATAATTTTCCTATTCAAAATCGTACGGAGAGAATTTTTTCTTAGAGTTTATCCTGAAAATGTCATTATTCGTGGGATAACATTATATTTCGGAGAATTTAGATGTAAATCTCTCTCATTCATTAATAAAACTACAATAAAATATAAAATAAGTTTGATTAACTTTACTGAAGTGCATAGTAAAAATCTTTAAAATATTGTATTGTACCAGAACTATATTTTCAGGATAAATTTTAAAAGAAAATTCTCTCCGTGTAGGAACGAGAATGAGACATTATAAAATATTTAAAAAGGGAGTCAATTTTTTTATTTCACACCTAAACAACAATTTTTTATTAATGAATTTTTTAATATTCTATTCTTTCTAGATATAAAATATCTGTCTAGATATAAAATAATAAAATTGACACTCTCTTCTTCTTTGAAAAAAGATTTTTGATACGCTCATGGATTTCAGATATCAATTGACATCATCAGTTTTCTGACGAAAAAAAGAAACGAAAGAAAAAAAATTACATTGCCGATTATATAATTGGTAATTGTAATTTGATATAGCGCGTTTTGTACGTTTTATGAATATTACATAACAAAAAGTAAACTTTTTATTAATAATATCTCTTATAATCGGCGTCTTAATAAATTCTAGCGAATATATACGTGACCAGAACGGCTGCTGCCATGACTTGCGTAATATTCATTAATCCCAATGAAAGACAGGAATTGCGATTGAATGAATAAACGAACTTACACTTTTTACCGTGTCTAAATAAATAAAAGTAGTCCGTTAGTGTCTGACTGTCTTATCTATCTCCATCTCAGCGCAAAGCTTTGAAAATTGTATAAATAACGTCAATATCTGAGATAGACTCATTAATATACAATGAGTAGACGGTCGATATTTTTCCAACGTCGCCAACCAACGACATACGAAAATTTCGGCAATGCTTCGTCGCCTCGACGTCGACAATATCGAGAACGCGAGAATTCGTGCAAGTATCGTTACTTTCAACGCTCTCCGCTCTCCTCTCACCACTTTTCCCTCGTCATGGTTTCAATGCCACCCTCGTGGAATCTCTTCGCGCACCCTCGTTCACTACTTTCCACGCTGGGGAACGGAAAGCAGACGAGGGGCGATGGAACAGCCCCCTTGGCGTTAACGCAGCGCTGACCGAGCCGAGCGAACGTCGTTATACCTCTTTCAAATCATCGAGCGATGTACGAGCATCGTCGTGCGCGGTATACCTTCTAAATAACGTAGCAGCTATATCCGCGCTATGTTGTTCGCCAGGGGATATAAGCCAACCCTCTCCAATCTCGCCGGTAATAGAGACGAGAAATAAGACAAGCAAAATTTCGATTTGACGTACTTTTGCGACTTTATTAAATCCAGAATCTTTTTCGAGAATAGAAATATAGGCAGCGGAAATATATGGTGGAAAAGTCATCGCTGTTACATTCCCTCCCCTCCCCCCCCCCCTCCTCCGTTGGATTCGATACAATTCAAAAATGTAATAAATATAGCAGATCTGACAACTTTGTATCTCTGACCTTACTGCAAGTTTTATATTTATCTTTACATTCTGTATTTCGTTGCAGAATTAGAAATACATATTTAATAAACTATTTTTGAGCCTTGGAATGAAAAATCACCGATAAGGATATACAATCGCCAATATTACAGATGCATGTCATTCTTTAATCTTTAAAAAATTTAAGTAGATGATTTAAAAGTACTTAAGTAAGTCAGTAGTCAGTGGGTTGCTTAAATACACATTCAATAATAAATTTTAATTTTATAGATACACTGTTTACTAGTATATCACGTTATAGTTAAATTTTTACATTAGTTACACCTTTATAAGATAGAGAAGTATAAAAATAATGAATTTTAAAACTTTTAGTCGATACTTTTTATTTTATTTTTCCAACAAGATTTTAAAGAAAACTATGCCTGAGGTTCTGTGGCCATCTCACCTACCCGCTTAAAGTTTTCGTTTTTTAGTACTCCAAATATGTCACGTGTATGAAAAATACACGTAACAGTTATGCTCATATTATATAACTGAGACGTAGCTTATACGCAAGAGGGATTGTTGCCGATTACGTGGATATATGTCTATTGTTATTTCATTTGCGCGATTCCTGGCGAAAATAAAAGTTGGAGGGGAAAATCAAATGTAAGGGAAAAATAAGAAGCGTAAGCGAAGCTTCTAGGAGGCGAAAATTGAGACAACGAAACATAAAAGAAGCATAAACGTTGCTTTTACGTATTATTGTCTCACCTTCTAGAAGCTTCGTTTTATGCTTCTGTAACTTTCTCCCCACATTCGGCTTACACTTCAATTTGTATTTTCGCCAGAAATATACCGATACTATTCTCGCAACTATCTATTTCAGCTTAAATGATATTCGAGTTTCTAATCGCGATCATCGAGAGATACAATCGTTAATATATGTACCCAGGCGGATTAAAAATCCACAGCGTTCATATTTCTCGGCCATATGCCGAGATGCTTGTCGATGTAGTTCCAGAATGCCTTTTAAATTATGGAGCACGGGGAATGTCATATGTTATACGATTGCGTGCCCCGGTGCAACAAGCAGCCATTCCCGGCAGGGTTGTTTGCGAACAACCCTTGCCTTACTTGTCTCATGCTGCTCGGCTCTATCCGGACGGGGCGGTTATAACGCCGCCCAGGTTCGGGAACGATATCCAGCAAGCTAATTTCAGGATAAGCCGCTGTAATGCCGCGTACAATCGTCACGCAGCGTGCGACGCGCGACGGCGCGAGGGTGAATTCGGAATCCGGGCTGCGTCTGGCCGACCGATGTGACTTGGATCAATGCTACCTCCTTCATTAGAACACCATTCGACCGGCGCTTGTCAGAAATATTAATGACGATGAAATTACGGGCTCGGTATAATTGCCAAAATACAGACGAATTGATTCGATATACGCGAGAATCACAGATTAATTTCGAACGATCGCGGTTGTCAAGCTTCACCTTGTTGTCCGTCCGGCCGTACACTTTTTGCTTCATATCGTTTCTCCTTTGTGTACTTGTGAGAGAAGGGGAGAACGCTTGTTTTTTTTTCTACGACGCGAAAATAATGTCGCGATTATATGCTCTCGGTACGAAGTCGAAAAACGCGACAATCCAAGGTTGCGCGTGGCGTAACGAAAAATCGATAACCGCTAGAACATGAACGGTAAATCAACGAGGGACAAGATGGATAGATGGCGAGACAGAAAAACAGAAAGAAAACCGAACGTTAATAAAACGTTATCTTCTTTGACCCGTTATTTTGTTTCTGCTTTTATTAATAATAAATTCCGCGATGGACATGAGAATGATTTCTTTACAATGAAAATTTGATGAAGAGGTCAAATCGCAGAAGTGTACATGGAACATTTATGACGTTTTGACAAATGAAATAAAATATAAAAATCTTGTTTGTATAGTTAACGCGCCAAGTGAATATAAAGAAATTTATGAGAGATAATGGTCTCGCTCGTGAAATGGCATGAAATATTTATAAAGGAGAAATCGACCTAATTTGTCTTAAATCTTTAATTTATCAATGGTGGTAAGCGACGAGCGTCAGAATGGAGAGATATTCAGTCAAATGGAGTAATATTTTCTTTTAAGCGATTTACATCATTTTTATCGTTTCACTGTAATTGCCCCATTGGGTAACGCGATAATGTGATGTCCTAAATCAAACTATTGTATGTGCACTGTGAACTACTTTATCGCACACGAAATTCCACGTAAAGAAGATCATTTCTTATCATTTCGCTGCTAATCGTACCTTATCATTGCGCAAACAAGCAATCCCCATATGTTAGCGTATACAAATAACAGCTGTTTTGATTCCAGCTTTCTGGTCGAATGTGAATCCTTTTATTGATCCAACGAAATAGCAGATTTGTCGACACGCGATGATGCACCGATCAGATCGGATCGCATACGACTTTGAGAGGTAGATTAACTGGATAGACAGGTAGATTAATTAATCGTTCATCGCTACGGAAGAAAAGACGAGCCATCTCCCCATGCAGCACAGAGTATTTCTAGGATATTTCATGTACCATACAACAATTTTTTTCAAATGTGTTGATTGGACATAGAACAAAATTCTCAAGTCTCCAAAAATTCTCTTGTATATGTCAGTAATATACAACCTTTTTTAAATTGCGAGCCATTTTTAGCCACTTTGGGATTTGTATCTAGTTAAATTTATAGAGATTGTGGCAAAATCATTCTTTCTGTGCAACAGTTACAAAAAGAAACATTCTGTTGAACGCGGAATGTACGTGACTATTACAACATTGCTGCAACATTGCTGGAATGCTTTGAACTGCATGCGTGAGTTTTCTCTTTAAATACGTGTAGGTATGCACCGCATTTGTAAATGCAGCGATCAGGCCAACGATTTTTACGTCCGGATGGATTTGCAGTCACCACGCGACAATATACGGCACTAAGGGACTTCCGTAGAGTCGCTAGAATGGATCTTGATAAATACAAGGGGCGATTGTCGAGAGGTACGTATGGAGTAGAAGATAAGCGTGAGAATTAAAGTAGCGAGGGTTAGGCGAAGGGCGATCGTACGCCTCTCTATCGTTCCACAAACAGCAAAACCGGCCTTGTGAGAATCATTTGTCAGGCAGAAGCTACGTCCCGATAATTTTTTATTATGCAAGTAGGCCGCAATAAATCCTTATCTAACCGCATTTCCCGCCGCGCACGTCGCACGAATGTATTGCCTACCGTCGCGCGTTGCGGCAAAAAGCGCGACCCGATTAGAAATTCGCTGTGTCGGCGTCGGTGATAATGACAGAGGAGGAAAAATGGTACTTCCACTGTCTCTGCATCTCAAATTCGCGTCGCTGCGATAATATAATTCTGGATAATTCCCAGCGACAATTGATACACATGTCATCGTCACCGTCGCGCCGTAACGACGCCGAACGATCTCTCGCGCATACACCGAAATCCGGCGTATCCATCCGTCGAACAAGGTCAAGGCCTCTCCGAGACAACCGAGACTCCGCGAATGAAACTCCGTGATTGACGCGTCCCTCCGATTTAAGATCGGCGTCAGTGAGGGCTTCGCGTAGCTGTCGCCGAGACGTCGAGACGCCGGTGATGCCGGTAATGCCGGTATCGCGGCGCCCGCGTTGCTCTGTAAAAATGGAACGGAAGCCGCAAGTGCTCGTTCGTGTAGAGAGACCCATCACCGGCAAAACGGTTATTCGTAAGCTATCCTCCCACGAGGATGTTGGGGCGAGAATTGAACGATGCACGAGAACAACGGTACGCTGAGAACCTTCGGAGCAGCAGATATCCGCTCGACAAAGCTCGACCGCAAATGAGCCGCGTAATAATGTCGAGCGGGAGTATTTCTAGCGGGAGAACTTCCGCAAGAACGGTGCATCGGCGTAAAACGAAATGTGTGCAATGATGTGCCGCTCGACGCCGCTGCCAACCGAGGGTAGGTTATATCGGGGACGTCGCGACGCCTGCGCGGGTTTCATCGACGATCAGCTGGCTGGAAGCTTCCGTCGTGGTGGGAAGCGAGACTTACGTAGAGGGATGACGGAGATAGATGAAGGAAAGAAAAAGGAACAGTAGATCTAACATACATCCATTATCGTCGCTGACGACGAGGGCAGTGCCGACGACGCCTACGCACGTTTTTGGCAGCGTTCCCCGTTGCTCAGCGTTATCGGCGTCGTCACCGTCGCCGCCACCATCGTCGACGACGACGACGGTAGTGCGCGTCAGTACGCGGCCGTGCAGTGCTGCCGTATCGGTCGTTCCGTCGTCGTCGCCGTCGCCGTCGCCGTCGGTCGGTCGATAGAGGCACGCCGGCGAAGGTGCGACGTACGTCCACTTCGATGAGTCGTCCGCCCGTATTTTATAATGCGGCGCGCCCGTTATCATCGTTGCGCTTCCTGTCCCTCCACCACGTCATCGTCCACGGGTCGCCGCGGCCGCGCGTCGATCAGACTTCGCGTTCACCGCCGGGTGACTCTATAAAGACTTGAGAGCGTCGCGGTATTCGCGAGCGGCGCGCAAGACGAGTAGCGTCGTGCGACGAGCAACGCACTCGTCAACGTCCCCGTCGTCGCCGCGTTAAGGGACGCGTCGTGCGATCAGTAAAGCCAACTCGCACGAAACCGGAAGTCATTCCCCTGTGCAATTGCATAGGTTTTCTATTTGCATGGGCTGAGCCACAGACAGGTGTGTGAGAGAGAGAGAGAGAGAGAGAGAGAGAGAGAAAGAAAGAGAGAGAGCAATCCAATTCCCTACTCCGAATCGGAAAGTGGCTGTCCGCGACTCCTATCCTGGGATACGATCGTAGCTGTGTTTTCATTCGGTCCCCGTACGAAGGGCGAATACAGCGAGCATTCCTAACAGAAAGATATTCTTCCGGCAGCATCTCTCGATACTTCACGCGAGGGACATGGGCTTCCAGCAGCAGCTGTCATTGTAGCGCGCCACGTCTCGACGCCAAAGCGGTATGAGTCACGTTTAATTATTGGTTTGACGTTTTAGCGATTTATTACCGCGACACTTGTTATCCCTCATTTCGGATCATAGTAGCCGGATTATTCCGGACTTGGAACTGGGTCCATCCAGTTCTCACGCTGAGCCGGTTGATGTCCACATTGAAACAATTTGCCTTTGTTTTCCTCGAGAATGTTACATTTGTACGATGTCATTACAAAGATGAACATCGAAGCTGCTTTAGCGAAATTCAGATACGCGAAACCGTAAGAAGAGAATTAGATAATTATCACTGAGAAAATAAATAGTTCGGGAATAAACAGGGAGGGGAATGTGCAAGAGAGGAATTTTCCTGACAGAAGAAGGCTTTCGAAATCGCTCAATCATCGTAGATCGGTGTATGCTGTAGTACGTGACCCGTGGGACGATAACGTTATAGAGACTTGACGGTGTCTGATTGCACTCGGAGGGTAGGACGTCATCGAATAAACCGCCCCTATTGCTGCTACAAAGAGATCAGGGGAGTCTCAATCGCGGGGAGCTTCGCAGCACGTGCGAACGTGCTCGTCGTCGTGGCGGTCCTCTTCTGATGGTACAACGAATAAAAGTAGTGACTCACCGGCGACGGACGAACGCGGACGACAGCGTGGATCGTCCACGGCAGAAGCATCGTCGTCGTCGTCGTCGTCGCGCCACGTCGGGTGGTGCGTCATGGATCGCCTCGCCCCGATGATCATCCCTGCGCTCCTCCTCGTGGTTCTCTGTTATCCGGGATGCGGCCGCGCCAATTTCGCGCCTTTCCACGACCTGGGATCCGCGGAACGGATCCCGGCCGAGAAGCATCCCGCATCGCACGGACCACAGATCGACGCCGGTGACTTCCACGGCGATCCATACGGTGCTTATCCGGGCCTAGGCTTCGGGCCCATGGGCCCGGTGATCCGCTCGGCCTTGCCGAACGATGATACCTTGCGCAGCCTCTCGTCGGCCAGCAACGACGATGCCGGACAACGGAATATCCCTAAGGAATCGCAGCTCGCCTCGGCGCGCTCTGGCGACGACATCGCAGTCGGCGACTCCTCGAGTGGCAACGAACATTCGCCGAAACCGGAATATCGCATCGTCAGCGTAGAGTTCACGCGCGTCGAAACGCCCTTTCTTATCGGGATTTGGATCTTCTTCGCCAGCATCGCGAAAATCGGTAAGTGCTGAGAAAGTTGATCTTAATTTATTCTTTTTTTTTTCTTTCCTCTTCCTGTTGTTGTCTTCGAGACAGGATACGTGTAGGCGTGAGATCTCGGTTTTTCTGAAGTATCGTTTAATGTAAACAACAATCTTTTTGCAATGTTTAAGAATGAATTTATTATAGAAAAATGACAGATAGATATGACACATGCAACATAAATATTGCGATAAATCAAGTATACTCTTGAATGATCCGATATTCGTCCAAGAAAACAAATATCTCGTGACTCTATCTTCTTTCGAGATACTTGCAACAAATGAGTATTTGCCAATGTACTTAAGAGTCATCCTTTATAAGACTTATATCTAAAAGTACAAAAAAAATTCAAGTCATATACGCAAGTGTTACTTGTTGTTATAAATTTAATTTGAGCTTTGTTTCTTAATGAAGAGAAAAGAATATAAAGGTTTTTAAGAGACAAAATATTCTGAAAATATTTTTTCTGAAAATATCTTTTATGCCATATCCATTATACGTATAATTAACCGTTTTAACTTGTAATAACATGCTCGACAAAATTGGAAACAGTTAAACAATACAATGTACGTAATATGATCATTTCAAATATTACGATAGACAACATGTTATTTGAAAATTGTCATATTACGAACACACTCTCTTTGCCTCTATTGTTAACCAAAAACATCTGTCGCAATTTTGTTATTCGCTTGTGCACATCAGGCTGCATCAATTTTCATGATAGCAGACGCTTTTCGATGAATACATTAGCGCACCTATAGTTTTCCATTTGCTTACGTAACAAAACCTGGCAAATGTCATTGAAAGCCGGCAACACTCGTTATGCTATGCAAGGCTCATTACCTTTTCTCGTTATTTGTTTTTAATAATTCTCGCGAATAAATAATACATGGGCGAATGCGAACCAAAAAAGTTGTTATTGTACTGAAAATATCGGGTAAAAATTCGTGTCTTAACAATCTCTCCCTCTCCCCCTCTCTCTC
>NW_012130066.1:331925-344022 GCF_000143395.1 Atta cephalotes
GTAGGTCGGAACGTAGACGAACCGAAAAACGTTAAAAGTTAAGTTAGTTACGTACGTAAGTAATACGTAACGTTAACGTACGTACTTACTACTACTCTCCTCCTCCCTCCCTCCTCTCTCTCTCTCTCTCTCTCTCTCTCTCTCTCTCTCTCTCTTTCTCTCTATGACTTATTATTTATTAGATGTAAATTAAAGGAATGAAAAACAAGTAATTATAATTTAAGATACGAATTTTTATTCGATATTTTATATAACACATTCGTTTGCAAGCTCGAAAAATTGCTCGCGCGGCAGAAAAGCCACGATTTTGCATTTCAAGATCCATAAAGATGCTCCAGTACTCAAAGACTCAAGAGTGTAGTATCTTACGATATAATATTTCACGATGCACATAGATTCATTTTTGTGTGCGCGGCGCACGATAAGCGCCGAATGAACTCGAACGTTAGCATTCCATTTACTGGATACCCGTTCGAGCAATACGAAACTCGATGGACGCGCAATTTTTCTCTCTCCGTGCAATTTCACTCGCGTTACACGCACGCGTGGATACGCAAGCACGCGGCGAGACGTGGTGGTTGAAGAAACAAACTGTGCCGCTGATATTTCTGTTCACCTGACAGAGCGGTGGTAAAAGTCACGAAAGTGAACGAACGGGCAAGAATAAAATACACCTGCCTACATAAAATTCACATACGTCAGTTGCGCAAATATCTTGGCGGGGCATAAAAATTTACGTTTGACAAAAAGAATGTTTTATCGGAATAGATAAATAAAATAGATTTTTTTAAATTACTGTTGTGAGTTTCCATTGATAACTTCCACTGTAACTTGTATATAATGCGATCAGATCAAATACTTGACAAGATTGTCCTGCTTTCAATAGAGAATAATCCTGTCAAATATTATATTTCAAAATACGAATAATACACTACTACGAATCTCCTAATAACACATGATGAATATAATAATGAAGTCGTTTTCATTTCACTTTTAAAACAAAAGAACCTCGCGAAGTATCAAATTCTGATTTTGATGAAACTTTTATACTATCGGATTGTCGAAAATTCGTGCCGATGTTGAAGGAAAATTTAAATGCAGAAGATTTAAATTTTAGTATTTATTAAATTATATAGGTTAGTCGGCACGAACTCAATAATAATATTTATAAATGAAATTTTTATATCAATATTTTTAAGAAATAATTTTTGCAAAATTCATATTTAAAAAGTTATTTTTAAAAAATATTATTGACGTAAATAAAGATAATTTTATTATAAAATTTTTGTATTATAATTTTTTCTATCCAACAATTTTTGAGATATAAAGACGAAAGAAGTTAAACCTACATATAAAGGGTGATTTCATCTCTTAAAAGCATTTACCGCTAATGATACTTTTTAAATTCATTTATTTATGTAAGCTATAAGTATACAAAGTTTTATTAAGATCTGAATTCGTGAGATTTTCTTGTAAATCATAAAATTCAGGGTTGTATTGGAGACGCGGTTTTACCGCTACTCCACTCACACCACTAAACATGGAAGGGATTTTGTTATTTCGAGATTCGCTATTACGAAGTACACGTTCCAGTGTACTACTTTTTAAAAATAGATTGCTATTATTGCATTTATCTTTATATCCTATATATTCTTCTTATCCCTCAACATAAATTTGTTTTGAATTTGAAAATATCTAGTCAGAGTAAACTTATTCCGTTACGTATTTAGCAGCTCATTCATCGCATTAAGATCCATGAGCGAGGCGAAGATTCCACGGAAAATATCGAACAAGATGCATAGAATATTGAACACGTTCACGGATACATTGTATGCGATACAACACGACACGCGTTAACAGAACCCTCCACGAGCGGGAGATACCACGTGCCGGGCGTGAAGAAATGCGTAGCGCATGCGACACGTTGCAACTGTCGTTGCACTCCGTTGGAATCTTCGCTGCTGCAGAATGCCACGTGTTCTGTCACGGTTAATTTTCCGATTGAGACCGATTGTAATTTCGATGATTCCGACGCTGCAGATTACGGATTATTCTCACGTTTCTCTGCGGTTGATCGGGATCTGAATTCCGAATTAGAATTGTAAAGATTAGAGCGACCTACTTAGAGACCTTATAACAGAATCTGACCACAAGCAATTTTGTCAAAATCTTACTAGAAATCGTACATACGTATACTTTCTCCTTGTATATTTAATTTGTAGACATAGGTTAAATTGATCCAAGCGAAAAATTTATACGCGTGCATTTTTACAAACACTATCTTTTTATAATATAAAAATCTAATTTATAAATAATGATAAAGGCAAATATACATGATGATGATATGATTATGAAATGAAGATATTGATATTGATATGATTATCTTTTGTTAATTTTGAGGCTCTCATGGTTACTTCCTATAAATGAGCTATGCGTTTAACGGATTATCTCCGTATCTAGGTCCATTGTTGGAATGCCAACGTTTCGTGAATATTGCAGTTCACTTCATCAATGCAAGGGGCAACCTGATACTATCCTATCAAGCTGCTCTTTGCCTTGATGAAGTGAACTACAATGTTCACGAAATGTTGGCATCTACAATTGATTTAAATACCTACGAAACACATAGCTATCTTTTATACAATATTTAAACCTATAATATTTGTACACTAACTATAAGCTCTTATTGATATTTAGTAGGGATGCACCGGAAAGTATTCGGTATTATCCAGTACTTTTTTACTATTCGACCGGATAGCCGGACATTACTATTATCCGGAAAGATATCCGGTAGAAATTTGATATTATTAAATTGTTGATTTTTTTCTTACACAAATATTCTAGAAATAAGTATGCATACTCATGATATTATAATATCTTATACATTGTTGCAAAATTACAATCTTTTTCTCTATAGGCCTTTTTTTCTTCTTAGAAGATTTCTCGAAATTCGGTCGGACATCCGACTCGAAGAAATTGCCTTCTCGGATATCCGATCGGATATCCGGCTATCTATCCGGATGTCCGATATCCGATGTCCGGTAATTTTACGATCCCTAATACATCCCTAATATTTAAATATCACAGAAAAGTTTATACTGATTGTGAGTCTTATAAATCTAGTGTGACGAAATAAGTAACAAAAAAAAAGTGTGGAAACAAAGGATTAATTAAAGGAAGAAATATACCTTTCCCTCTAATAGGGTTTTGATAAAGTCGCTCGTGAGCAGACTTTGTTATGGGTCTCCTGAACTAACGATTAATGACATATTTAACATAACGATTGGCGTCCAGGCTTCCACATGACGCCGAAGCTCAACAAGATCTTCCCGGAGTCCTGCTTGCTGATCGCTGTCGGCGTGATCGTCGGCCTGTTGCTATTCCAGGCGAGCAGCGTTCACATTTCGCCGCTAACACCCGACACGTTTTTCTTGTATATGCTGCCGCCCATCATCCTGGATGCTGGCTACTTCATGCCCAATCGGCTGTTCTTCGACCATCTCGGGACGATACTTCTGTTCGCTGTTGTTGGAACTGTATTAAATACGATGTCGATAGGTTAGTAAAGCGGCGACAACACGACGCGACAACACCCGCTGCCTCGGTCGATCGGTGTCGTTAGGACAATTTTTCGATTCGGATATTATTTCTTTTCCCTCGATGCGCACCGATCGTAATTCGGACTTCGTTTTCGCCTTGCCCACGCAAACCGATTCCGATTATATATAGAAATACTTATCTATCCTCGGGATTAAGCAACACTGTGAGATCCTCCGAGTGTGATTTCAAGTGTAAAATGTTACGAAGTTAAATATAATCATAACGTTAACTTATGACATTTTCAATAATAATTAAAACTTATTTTTCTAAGACAATATTATATTTAAAAAGATAAATAAATCTTCCTACAGTTTAAAAGATTTCCCCTCATCGCATATACTTGGTACAACTGTATTAAGCTGTTAACGTCTGTTTGGCATCGTATCAAAAAATGAAACTTTAGTGAAGAATCAAACGTTCGAATTAAATGTTCGCGTAGCAATATTTGCTCTTATATATCTATATTTATATTTTGAAAATTCTAATTTTAATTCTGATTAATCAAGTCAAAATATAGTTTCTTATATTTTTTTTAAATATTATAAAACTACACTGAAAGAAAAGATTGGCTGCTGCAGCAAATTAAACGGTAAAATATGGCATAATATTTTTAATTGACTGCTGCAATCAATTAAAAATGCTATGCCATATTCAGCCAATCTTTTCTTTCAGTGTAATATTTTTAACTATAATATAATATCTTAGTCTTACGAGTTTTGAAATTTGCAACAAATAAATTGCTGCAAAGGAGAAAAATAGATTTCAACTCTAATTTGCAGTCCGCTAAACAATCTGTTCCGACGCACGTAGATAAAAAAAATTCTAAAAAAAAATTAATTAAAACTTTGAAAGTGTAATAAGGAGGTTAAACAAGTTGTTTGCATACATTATACATGTATATAAAGAGAAGCATACATAAATAAAACACTCCGACCATCCCCCGCAGACGGTGGAATTTCCATTCTTCACTTTTGCTCATGGTCTGTTCGCGATCTAGCGTAAACGCAGATGTTCGTCTTGAAAACGTAGAGAAAATGCGCGGCTTGAGAACAAAAATAGCGTGTGTCGAAGCGGATGCGCGGGGCAAGCCACGACGACGACGACGACAACGATGACGATGACGACGACGCCGATGATAACGACGATGACGACGACAATGATGTGCAAAGCATATGTGGCAATTGTCATCCGCTATCACCGCATTGATAACGCGCGATTCGATCGTGACACCACGATAACCACAAATTTCACGCGAAATTGTCGCTATGACTAAAAAGAGAAAAGAACGAAACCGATAACAACATTTGACGAAGTCCAAGTTATTTAATGCTTGATAAAATCGCGTTAAAATAACGAAATAGGTTAAGATAGATACGTCGAGCGTAATACGCTACGGACGCGATTATTGATTAGGATTGATGACGACATAAAAAGCTGTCAGTATATTTTCAGGCTATTACTTCTTATCGTAAAAGATGTCAAAACTGTGTGTGCCAAATAGTATTATAAAGTGTTTCGTAAATGTCATTGTAAGCATTTATGAGATATAAAATAAATGTAAAAAGTACTTTCTTATTTCTCTTAATAAATAGAATGTTATTAATGTATAATCTCTTTCCTAAAATTTTCGCATCTGTCTTTTGTGATCTTTTCTCTATCTATATTACACTTTAAATTATTTCAATTTCAACAAATTTTGAATCAAATTTTTGTTTATAATCAATAATATTTATTTAATAACGTTTTGAAAAGAAATATAGAACAATACGGCTGTAATTTTCGTAGTTTTGATTTTCATTAAAATCCTGTTGAATATCGAAATTTAATACAATTTTAATTAATTACACAAACGAAAATATATAGAAAAATACACAAACTTAAATTTCTTCAAGAGACGCAAATATTGCGAATAAATGGCAAAACTTTTAAAAACGATGTGAGATAAGATAGGAGTATGAGACGCGGCATCGTTACATTAAAATTTAATTATTTTCAACGAATGTTTGCCGTAACTACCGTGATTAGATCTAACGACATTCGATTAATTGAATTAATCTCTTAAGAAACTCGTGACCGAAATGAAAGGTCTTTGCTTTTCTAGAACTACACATAACTTTCAAATAAGAAACGACATGGTAAGCACAACAACGATCAATAACATGAAATTATGAAGTATGATGTTAATTAATATCCTATCGGAATAGATTAAAAACTGACACTCTATTATTGTCGAGAAGGATCTTCAAAGGGTTCAATACCAAGAGTAATATCTTTCTTTCGAAAGGGAGGAAAAATGCACTTGATAGATACGAATAACACGTGGGCGAAACGCTGGTATTTGATAATGCAAATTTCTATCTTTGGTAACGTCTTTCTTTCTCTTTCTTTCTCTTTCTCACTTCTCGCGGTTCAACGTTCAGTGACTTTGAGAATCGATAGGATAATAATAATCTCGATAAATCGACGATTTATTCAGAAGTATTTAAAGCAAATTAATAAACGACATTCGTGATAATTAAAGCGAATTACAATCACGAAAAATATGATATCAGATATTGGATCGCGCATTACTATCATTAAAACGCTATTTGCACTTTAGGTGTTTCATTATGGCTGTTGGGGAAAAGCGGTATGTTTGGTTGTGAGACGCCTATCCTTGATATGTTCCTATTCTCGGCATTGATCAGTGCTGTCGATCCCGTGGCCGTGCTGGCCGTTTTCGAAGAGATACATGTGAACGAGATACTCTACATCGTCGTGTTCGGAGAGAGTTTATTGAACGACGCGGTCACTGTCGTAAGTATTACATTATTTACATTACATGATGCTGCACGTCAAGGAGTTCGTTGCGTAGGTAGCTGCAGAAATCTCTGTCCTTTTGTTATGAACTATTAAAGGTCTTCGATACATATAGAGCAAAGCCATAAAGATTAAAGCCGATCAATCCTAATCACTCGAATATGAGATATTTGCACGCATCTGATAGATAAGCATAAGAAGAAAAATAAAATATATAATTATATTTTCTTTTTTAAAAATAATCGTTAAGTGCATAAAGACATTGAGTAAATTTTTATAATCATAATATGAAATTAAAAATAAAAGTATCTTTAATGAGATTATTATAAGTTTTTAAAAAACTAAATTCTACAAGTAAATAAATAAATCATAAAGACAGAAACATAGATATACATTTTTTACGTATAGCAAAAATTTCTCAACTATATAATATTTTATATTAATGATTGCGAAATATCAGAATATAATCAACAATATTTCCAAAGAAAGATAACAATAACTATGCAGTAAAAAAACATTTTATATTTGCATTAGAAACAGTCCACTCAAGTCATTAAAATTGTGTTGAATTTTTAATCCGAGTGTTATAATTTAATTTAATGTGATAGTGTTATTTGAATATTTTATGTTAAATTGATGTTCAATGTTTCTTAGTGTTAAATAATTAAAATAATTTATGAGTAAGTGAATAAAATAAAATAATATAAAAACAATGTTTTTTTTTAATGTAAAATGTAAGATAAGTAAACAAACTGTGTTAATTTAACATATTATAAATTTTAAATTTATTGAAACATGTTAATTTAATATATTATAGAAAATGTTATTGTAATTTTAATGAAGAAATATGATTGCTTATAAATTATGTTAGTGTTATGGTGCTAATTTTTTACATAATATTTGTGTTTTAACAGATTCATTTTGTATTAAATTAATATAAAAATTTTAGGGGACCGTTTAAGACATGCGTTAAATTTAACATAAATTTTCCAACCGTATACAATCTTTTTATGCACCGTAATTATTACCGCAATTATTTTATGTATGTCATCGGTCTCTTGCTCTTTTCGCATCCGCTCAGAATTGATCCTGAAGTTGACGTAGATTAATACCCTGTCTCTCACTCTTGCATGTCATATTTTAGAATATCTGATAAATAAAAGATAGAATATAGCAAAGCTTGCACATGATACCGCCAAACGACAAGCACTCCGTCGGGCGAACGATCGATATAACATTGATCACATTGTCCATAAGCGCGGGTCAAGTATCAAATACCTTCGCCTCAATTAAAAATTAATGTCATATTTGTACGCGACCTGTATGTCTGCAATCTGTAATACTCTTGAATAAAATAAAACGATATAATCTAATCGTGATTTGTATATATCACCGTTGCGACGACTTTAATAAACGTCGCCGACCAGGCGCCTTGACGGTTATTAATATCATGCACAATTAACTCTTAAAAAATCTATCTGCAGCTTAGTAAAGAAAAATATAACATCGTAAAGTGCGACGTTTCCAAAAATGCATTCCGTTCCAATTTTATCTGTTACATCGCAAGTCTGAATATCTCTGCAAATAGATCAACATCCCTGCACTATATATATCGTATATTTATATGTTATTAACCGTCCGAAAAAAATGTTCTGCTTTGAAGTAAAAATTGGGTCGTGCTAGCTAAGAATGGTAATGCGAAAAGAGTTGAGCCGTTAACGATCCATCGCTTATTAATTTCGTGCTGTTGTGAGGCGAGCGAAGGAAAGTGTCAGGGGTTACTGCAACGACCAAGTAAAAGGCCATTTAATACGAATACGCAGGTGCTCTATCACATGTTCGAGACGTACAGCGAGATGGGCCCTTCTAGGATCATTTACACGGACGTGCTGTCGGGCCTAGCTTCGTTTTTGGTGGTGGCGATCGGTGGCACGGTCATAGGTGTAGTTTGGGGTTTCGCTACTGGCTTCGTGACCAGGTTTACACATCAGGTGCGCGTGATCGAGCCGATATTCATCTTCGTGATGGCGTACTTGGCATACCTTAGCGCAGAGATCTTCCACTTGTCCGGCATATTGGCGTAAGTAAATCATCGACTTTTCGACATATCGCGTTGGCATCTCCAGCCTCAAGAGGCATTTCAATAATATACGTTTCAACAAATATATAAAAATCGCTAAATAAAATTAAAAAATTGAAATATCCAACAACTCATCACCTCTATTATTGGATTGTCCGGAAAGTTCGTGCCGATGTTGAAGGAAAATTGAAACGCAGAAAATTTTAATTTAATAAATGTATACTAAAATTTAAATTTTAGTCGGCACGAATTTTCCGGACAACCCAATATAATATAACGAACATTATCGAAACTGTTTAACCTTGAATATTAAATATTTATGAACGACGCTCGTGGTATCAATTTCAAGAATAAGTTACAACAACTTGTTGCATTGATCCTATTGGCACGACTCAGCAGAAATTATAAGGAAACTGAAATAAACGCCAAGAATCTGCCGCGAAGGAATTAGATGGATCAATGTCGAATAGAGTTCTAAACACTACACGGTTTAATTCCTGCCGTAGTTACCTTCATTATCGCGTTTACAAACAAGATTCTCAGCTTGCAAGCTTAACTTTATCGAAATAGTGATTGCCACGATGCCTGTTCTGTAATTCGTGATCCCTTTATTCCAGAATAACCTTCTGTGGTATCACGATGAAGAATTACGTTGAGGCCAATATATCGCACAAGTCTCACACGACCGTCAAGTATACAATGAAGATGCTGTCAAGTAGTTCGGAGACCATTATATTCATGTTTCTCGGCGTCGCTACGGTGAACAATGCTCACAACTGGAATACGTGGTTTGTAGTCATGACGATAGTCTTCTGCTCCATCTATCGAGCCATGGGTAAGCCAGATTTTCTAATTTTATTCGATTGGGAATGTCAGAAAAGAATTCCTTTTACTTACCATTTGACGTTCTTAAAACAACTATTACGAGATACACGAGGGATTAGGATATGCAGATATTTCAATCACGTTTTTTCATAAGAGATTCAAATACTTGTACACACAACTTCTTAAATTCCCTTATTTATTGTACAATTTCACGTTTTCGAAATTCTACTTTTGAAAAATACAATTTATAGAATTTTAACTTGTTTCTGAATTAGCTAATAAAGAGAAAATTTATAGTCTGTGCAAAACTGTTGGCGTGGAAAACTTTAGAAGGATATTTCAAAGAGGAGAAAAAACTAGGAAATGAGAGAAAAAGTAGCGTGATAATAGCGAATTCATGTCGAGGAATTCTTACACGATCGCGCGAGCCTTGACCGGTCCAGTTGGATGGACGTTAAGGGCATCGCTTTGCCGGCGAATAGAATGGCGTGTAAAATGATACGGTTAAATGATGAAATCATAATGGGACTTAAAGACAATTGACTCTTACTTACACGAGTATCTTACATCACTCGTAAGCGACGCGGCGTTTCACTTATGGCTTCTTGTTCTAACCGGACAATTTGTCACTTGACGTGTGGAAAGTGTGGAAAGATATGAGCAAGCCTGTGTGAAACGTCACGCATTTCATTAGACATGTAATGTCGATGCATTCACTTCATAATAGACAATTGAGTCTCTCGATTATTAAATTAAATAAATCGATCAGGATTGTAACAAGATTATAACAGATTTTTACAGAACCGAGAAGGTTTTTATGTAACACTTTAAATAACAAATGAAAAAAAATCGAGAAAAGACAAATACATATATGACAATTAGAAATATAGATTGTTTTGAAAACTCTTTTTATCGTGAACTGCTATCTACTGAAAAATGATTTATTGAATTAATATCGATATGATTTCGACGACAATTCGATATCTAATTGATGGTCATTTCTCGTTGAAAACACGTTTTCTAAAGAGGATAGTACAGCTGTAATATCTCGCTCGGATTCATGTTCCAGGCGTGATAGTGCTGACAGCGCTGGCGAATCAGTTCCGGCTGCACAAATTGGACAAGGTGGAGAAATTCGTCATGTCCTACGGCGGTTTACGAGGCGCCGTAGCATTCGCCCTGGTGCTTCTTATAGATCCAAGACACGTGCCTCTGCAACCTATGTTCGTCACTACCACTATTGCCGTCATCTACTTTACCGTATTCATCCAGGTAGGATCATGATCATATGACTGCGTACGATGCATGATCGTGACGAATTTGATTCGCGAACACGAATGCACGTAAGCGTTGCGTAACGACGAGTGTTTGCGTGTGTTTCTACGCGGAGTGCAAGATTGTAGACCTTGCTCGAGTAAATCGGACCGACCCAGTCAGCAACATTTTTCATGGAACCGATGACTCGCGCGTATTTTGAGATGCGGCCAAAGTGGCACGCGTTTCGAGGGAGAGAAACTGACTACTACTTCATCGGCGCGGCGAGGAGAAAGAAGTGATCGCCTGTTAAAACCATGATCGTCCGTTTAATCAACGATTAATGAGCAACGATACAAAGATATCAGCCGCAAAAAAAAGCTCGGCTCTGCACATGTGCTTTGTCACGCGATCGATCGGAAACCTAATATCTCTATGTCGCACACACTTGAGCATACACTTTTGCGTCAAGCGTTTTATCAGCCGCGCGTTATTTTACTCGACGTTGACCGATAATTCGCGTCGGAAACACGAGTGTGTTCCGATGTACAGCACGTACATTTTATCCGAGAAACATCCTGGGAACGTTTTTAGGCACGTAGAGGACATAGGGACGTTCTCTGGACGTTTTTAGAACACCCCTTGGAAGTCTGTGTTGCACGAGTTCGCTCTCGCGATGACGCTTATGTAAACGCGCTCTTATTTTTAGGGGATCACCATCAAACCTCTCGTCAAAATCCTCAATGTTAAAAGGGCGGAGAAGAGAAAGCCGACGATGAATGAGAGAATCCACGAGAGGGTACGTTACGCGACCAAATTATTTCGACGGTGGTCGTTATTGTTGTCGTTGTCTGGAAATCTGGAAATTGCGGGAAACAAAAACGATCGCAGAACTGATATAGATGTATAAAAATTCGATAATGTCGTGCTCAATCGCCGATATATGACGATAACGGAGCCTATTACCTCGAATCCTAGTAACGACGTATTTCTTTTTAATGGAACGACAGAGCCGTACAATATGAAGAATAGGGTCGAACTGTGAAATAGGATAACGTTCATCATTGTCAAGCCGCATTACAGAATGTGTATATAGCGGCAATTTTTACCGGGACTTTGATACATCATTCTGCTTGCGTTTGCGTTTGCCCGCGTATACGTGGCAAATCCTGGCGGATTTGTGACGCCTGCGCTGCTCGTCAAATTGAAAGATAAATAACGTCTGTCTCTTAATTCTTAGATAATGGATCATACGATGGCGGGTATCGAAGACATTTTGGGAAAACACGGCAACTATCACGTCCGAGATAAGTAAGACGCTTTTAGTCATAACTTCGTGTTTACTCAATGACATACAAACTGTCAGTCAAGAATCTATGCGAGTTAGCATAAAATAATAAACAGAAGCAAAATTAGCTACAGAATTTATATCTTTCGTATATATATATATATATATATATATATATATATATATATAATATAATATTAATTTATAATAATAATATATATATATAGTATAGTATGTTAGTTAGTTACTTA
>NW_012130066.1:344042-348350 GCF_000143395.1 Atta cephalotes
ATATTTTNTTTATATATATATATATATATATATATATATATATATATCTAAATAAGAAATATTATTTTTTATAAAGATAAAAAAGTATTGAATACGTATTATGTAGATTGTATTTGTATCGACTAATTATCAGAATGTTTTTTTCAGTATTTCTATTTACCTCTTCTATTTTTTGTTTCCCTAATAAAAATATTATCTGTCTTGATTTGCTGTAGATTCAAGCGATTCGACAATAAATTCATCCGACCTTATCTCGTGAAAGATCATTGCGGCGCCGAGCCGAAGATTCTGGAAACTTACTCGAAGCTGGCGATGAAGGATGCGTTAGATTACATAAGAAGAAATGCCTCCACTATTGGCAACATTAGCGGCACCGAAAGTATGTCGGCGATATTCCGTAATTACAGCAATACCGGACAGTTCAATGGAAGGTGCGGAATTCCTGTTGTTCGTCAACAATTGTCGTTGATAAAATAAAAGCGCAAGAATGCTAATCGCATTCTTTTTCTCTCTAGTCCCAGCTGCAGCCAGCTCGAAACGGGATGGAATATCGATCTGCAGGAACTGGAGTACAATCCTTCCAAAAAAGACCTAACGGACGCGAGAATCCACCATCTGCTCGCCGAAGAGCTTTGTAAACCATACAAAAGGGTAAGAGATTATGATCGAGTCTAGATTTTCTCCAAATTCAAAGTCTGCTCGTGATATATGCTCTTTAACATAATATATTATATGTAATAAAGTAATAATCCCTCTATTATTAAATTTTTTAACTATATTTTTTCTGACAAATTTTAAATCAATTTATCTCCAGAAAAAATATAATTTCTTGTAAATGTTTTACTTTTACTTTAAAATATCCTGATATTCTTTTTAAATATCCATTTGCAGATCTCTTCTAATTTCCAAATCGATATTTTAGTATTTACTTCTTTCGTCAAAGAGGATTTATTTTAAATTCATCAAAGAAGTTGTAATTAGAAAATATATCAGCATATTCTAATAATATTCTATTATATTTAAAAATATTGCGTCTAAAAATTTTCTACAAGCGTCATATATTATTTAGCATCGACGTTTGAGCTACAGTCGACACGCGGTGAATGATCGCGATCTTTCGACACAAGTCAATTACAAAATGCACATGAATATTCGACGGATGATGGGAGAGCACAAACATCGCCATAAACGCAGCAAAAAGTTACTCAAAGTAAGAATCGATCAGCGTCTCGATCGTTTGTCATATTTAATTTCGACGTCTTCGACTTTCCATTTTATCGATTTCAATTGTATAGGATGGCAAACAGAATCACGTTAGTTTCCCAGAATTTCAACAGCAGAACGGCTCGACAAAGCTATTTACGCAAGGTACGTGCAAATTAATTGTACTTCGAAGTTCCGAATTTTTTTCTCTTTTTTTTTTCTCATGAATTATCGTGCACAGATTACATCAATGACGTGCTGTATGAGTTAGAAAACGGAGAAACCTCGAAGCCCTCCAGCAAAGAGGATTGGGATTCAGCGATCACGTTCACCGCGCGAACGTCCGGTAAGAAAACTTTTCTTTAACTTACTAAATCGAATTGAACTGAAAAATGAGATTGAAGTTAAAAATATAGGTATATCGACGAAATGCGACGATGAAAACGATCAGGATGTCTTGATTTCTCTTATCTATATAGCGAAGATTACAATTTATGTACATGTAGATTGTAGTTATTGAATTATCTTCTTGAAAAGAGTCATGACTAATAGAGCTTAAAATCTTTAAACGGAAGATTCGCCGAATGTAAACGCGGACAATCAACACGCTACCACCGCTACTACGTCGATGGACACAATAAATACGGACGAAGGAGACTTGAAAATAGGACGCGACGGTACGTTTTCAAAATGAGAAAAAGAAAGAGTTCGAGCATTGGTTTTATGTTATTGCGAATCGTTCTTTTCCTTTTTTGCGTATTTTTTTTCTATTTTTCAGCATTAACCAAACCAGGCGTTGATCTTGTATTGCTGTGATTTTTCTCTTTTGCGTCTTTTTTATATTGGTGATCATGATTTTTCGAGCGTTTGTTATTTTTTTTAGGATTTAAAATCGATATAATTTCGGCAGACTTCGGACTTTTCGTGTTTATGACATCGAAAATTGCATCCGCCGAAATCATAACGATTTCAATTTCCATTTCATACTCCCGTTACTATTGTCTTGTGCGATATTTGACCTAGGTGCGGAAGGCTACAGAGTAACCACCCCTACGGCTACGGAAACTATGTTACCGTGGAAACGTGAGGACGATTACGAATCGGGTCATCCGATCAAGCAGCACGAATTTCCAGCCTGGTGCTCCAATAAAGAATATCTCGCCTACAGTTCGCCCTCCGCCACTTTCTTAGGTAAAAAAAAAAAGGGGGAAAAAAAAACAAGATAATTCAATTCAGCTGTCAAATATTAATGTACCGTAAAAAAGTTTTTTCGATTTTTTTTTTTTCATAAAAGAGTAACGAATATGAAAACCAATAGACCGTCACGATAGCTGTAAGTCAGTTTTCCTCTAAGAAGATTAACAACTCTCTGAAAACTTTCAGCTCGTGAAATCGCTCACCGCCTGCCTATTTATTCCCAGCAGTACTTCTACATGCTCGATATGTCTTTCCGCTTTTCAGGTGGGATCGAACAGCCGAAAGTCCAATCCGTGATTGGCCTATTTCGACGCGAGAGCGTGTGCACGCCCGACAGTATCGATTGCCAAGAGACCGTCGACGAGGTGGACGAGACGGACGAGTACACCCCCGCGGAAATGGATTCCCCCGCGAAAACCAAGGGTACGTGACGCATAGCAGAAGGAGGGTACGTGTGGTTCATTTTTATTTCTTTTCCTTTTCTTCCCTCCCTCCCCCCCCCTCTCTCTTTTTTCATGCCTGCCGAGACGGATTATTCAATTTCCATTCTACACCCCCTTTCATTCCCTTCCAACGTTTTCAATGCATAGAGGAAGTTTCGAATACTTAGCGAAATATATCACGAAAAAAAAAATTCGCATATTTTAAAGTTCTGAAATAATAATATTTCAAAATGACTCAATGATATATAACGACTATAAATTATTACGCTTTAAGCGGGAAATATTCGAAATAATACGCGAAAGATGCGAAACGTTGAGAAGCATTGAAGTATGCTATTTTTTAATGCGTTGTGACGAGCGTCACTCATGTTGCGTTACATGTTCGTAGCTATTTTTGTGAGCAATTGCAAAATGAGCATCGACATGCCAGTGCCCACACGTGCTAACCGTCGTTTCGCTATGGAAGAAATATTGTTTCGTGAACGAATTGCATGCATAAATTATAATCTTTATTCTGAAATTCTAATTCCTTTGTCATAAATTCATACAGTTTTAGCTCTGTTTATTAATATTGTCATATAACAAAAGTGATTGAAATCATAAACTTATTAATTTTTTACCTATTATTCATTGTTGTTAATCATTTTTCACTTTTTATATTTTTATCATTAAGACATTAGTGTTTGCTGTCATATTTGCAATAGCGTTTGTGGCGGAAAAACCGGTTTCCAATAAATATATTTAGTATCTGCTTAAATTCAAGATACATTAATCTATCAATGTATCAATTTTATTATCCTATTTCGTTTATCAAATGTACGTGTAAATTAAAATTTTTCAAATAAAATATTTTCTAAATCTAAAATATCGGTTATAGTAGAAAGAGAATATGCTTTGAGAACAGATATAAAAGAAGATAAAAAAGTTTTTTTTATCGCGCGCGTGGAACTAATTACGATAAGGAATATTCTAGTCAAGCGCAAAAAAGTAGCTTTTGAAAAACATTTTTAAAGGAAATTGTACACATTTTTCTGCACTTTTATTATCCACTTGTATGTATTTAAATATTCTATAAATTTTTATATGGCTAAATGTGTATTAGTTTTTAAATTACGTAAATTTAAACACAAAATATAAAAAAATATATCGGCGGTTGACATTTTACTTTCCAACTTAATTGAAACAAAAAATTCAAAACGATTTTTAGTTATTATTATATGAGTGTGGCTATAATCTGAACTAAAATAAATGGAAAATATTCCCAATTGTTAAAATAATGCGATTTTGAAAAACAAGTATATCGATTTTTAACTCAACTTTTCAATTTAACGAATATGAAAAATAATCAATTTACAGATATTGCAATAATCTTAATTTATGCGATAGACATATATTTTATATATATATACATATATATTTTATTTTATATATATATATATATATATATATATATATATATATATAT
>NW_012130066.1:349386-364434 GCF_000143395.1 Atta cephalotes
GCAAAAATTGATAGTTTCTGAATAATTATGTCAACTGACTCGGAAAATACGGTTTCGAGAAAAATGCATTTCAAGTTTCAATATAAAAAAATGAAAGTTTACTCTAATCGGCGATACCAGGATTATACAACAAACTCTCTTTTAATTCGAAATGCTCATTTTCATTTTTCTCTTGTTTACGCTTGATAATAGCTGCCTTTGGTCGCGTTGACAGAGTGCGTGCATTAAACAATATATGCTAAAACAACTTCAAAACACCTATATCTCCATTATTTTTTATCGATAAAAGCTTTTAGAAACTTATTTTCGAGAGACCTTAAATATTAAAAAAGAAACATCGATTTTTTCCTAGAATATATCTTTAAATATCTTCAAGATACATTAAAATAGTTGAGAGACATCGATAATTGACCAAAGTGCTATTCGTAAATTCGCGATTTTCTCAAATAAATAACACTTTCGGCTTTCCTTTTCAGGCAATCCGAGGAGGGTGCCCGCGAGGAGGGTGTCAATGATGGAGCTCGGCTTCGCCGACCGAGCTCGCTCGGTGGACAAAACTGCGGACGACGGATCTCACTCCTTGCCGGACTGCTGGAATGTTCAGAGAGTACGCCTTAACTCCCTCGCCTGCTCGCCCGCCCAAATGCCGACTCTGTCAACCGCCCTGATCGCCTCCTCCACGTCGGAATCATCGGAGGATGTAGATGACGAAGAAGAGGAAAAGGCTTGACCCTTGGGGACCGTCGCTGAGGAGCGACAGTCCTCCTTCACGGATGTCGAGCGTCGACGTCGTCGGCCCTTCCGACGACCACCGCGACATTCGTTGCTCACTTCGCTCCTGCGACGACCGAGTGCCCCCGTTTGAGAAGACCTGCCCTTGACAAGCCGCCTTCTGCAGGGGCCATCTCACGAACCTGAATCGGCCTGAATTTTATTAATACGCCCCACAAATATGCGAAACAAGACGTTGCGATGAATAGATTCCAGGAGAAATGACTGTGCAAAGAGAGACTGTGAAAAACGCATCGAAGCTTTTGAATTAAATTTTGTACGAGGAGAAATATTTAGGAAGACGCGAAAATTTCATTAATTGAATGAAGGTTATACAAGAAAAGAGAAGATATTCTTTTAAAAAGTTAATGATGACAAATTTTTCCGCGATGGTAACGCAAAAAAGTGATGAATCTCTCTGGAATGAACGATCTTCTATTCTTCCAGTTTGATATTCGGTATTCGCGAGACAGCTCGCCAATTCGGAAGGAACGAAACACGTAGACGAGATTGAAATTTGATGAATCACTGTTATTTTTTTCTGCACGTCGCATGAAACGCATTCGCGAGAACGAGGGCGCTTGTCAAGAGCAAGGGCTTCTTTCTAAATCCGTCTTTAAGACGTCTTGGATTTGTGGCCTTATAAGGACTATAAAAGTGCTTGGACGCCGATGACTTGTACGCCACCGTCGTCGTCATTATCGGCGCAAAATTGTCGGTGCTATTGATAAAAGTGTGTTTGTGTTGTAAGAATTGTTGCGCGGCGCCGTTAAATGCGCCGCCAGCTTGTCCCAAGATTTACCACGAGTACCTTCTCTCGGGGGTGGATTAGACGATGATCATCGCTGTTGTGTACTACGCGATTAGCTTACGGTCAGACTAATCGACTTAGTAGAAAATTACGTATAAAGTCGGATTAAACACTTAAGTCGCTGCCACAATTTACTATAAATTCTGAACATAATTCTGCCAGTAGGATAATGAGAGAAAAAAAAAACTTGCGCCATAATGTCACTTCTGGTAAAAATATCCAATTTTCAATAAAATAAATGATTCACGTTACTACCTAACTATTTTATGATATCATTTTCTATAGAGAAAATTTAATTTTTATCTCCACGTCGCTTGATAGGAAATATTTTTATTCTTCCTAACAAGATTTTGAAAAGTGCTCATTTCACATCAAATTCTCAAACTCATCAAACTGTCAATTATAGATATACTATGACTCATCTCTGCCATAAGCTTTTGAAAATAATGAAAGGAAAATAATGAAGGAAAATAGTCGAATGATTGAGAATTAGGCATTCATTAATCATTCGATCAAATCTACGCTTTGTTCGTTAAGTCGATAGTCTGGCCGTAGCTTCGCAAAACGACATTAATCCAACATTAGGTGCGTTATATCGTTAGTAGTCCCGTTATCGTGTTTCTAACGCATGTTACGCACGCATGTATGCAACGCGGTACGTCGCGGTATACATAGATGACATCTTGTAGCGACACATCCCCAGCTGAATTTAGGAGAATTAATTCCTTTCAAACGAACGGTTACACGCACATGTTCAATCGACGGTGCAACTATCAATTGCGTAGAACCAGATGAGAGAGGTGCGTACAGGTGCGCCGCTCTTCTCTTCGAGTATGGCCTTAAAGAAACTTTTTCAGCAAGCGGATACTCGTGAGTAACACGGTGCCTGGTATATGATAATACACTGTTATAATACATTGTTAATATCGCGCGGCCACGGCACCTCTTGGTCAATATTTAGTGAAAAGCCGCCAGAAGCATGTACATACGGTTTTTCTTAGAAAAGATACGCTAGAAAATTATCGGCATCCTCATCGTTGTCATCCTCAGCAGCATCCTCATCCTCACTATTTTTGTTATCGTTTAGTATTATTTCGTCAGTGGAGAAAGAAAGAAGAGAGAAAGATAAAAGGAGGCGGAGTGTGACCACTAGACCATTCGGTATTCTAGTTATTATTGTTACACTTGTTACTATCACTAGTATGTGATTATACTAGTTCTACTATTAATAATTAATAATTATAGCCATCGCTCGGCGCGGGCGGAAATCAGAAGCGTCGAGTTCTTGCTAGTTTCGAGGGGAACTTGGTCAACAGAGTCTTTTAATAGTTGGAGACTTATTTTGATTATCAAAAATACGAATCGAGAATAGAGAATGAAGTTAAGAAGTGGGATCGCCTGAAACAGTAGAACCTTGTCATCAACCGTCCCAAACATTTCTATTGTAGGTATATTTTCAATCAGAAATTGCTATCTTCCTTAGGTCCGATTGTACCAACGTTACTTTAATTTTAAGTGAGGCTTAAAACTCTCTTTGTTCCTGTCTCTTTTCAATTTTAAAACGAGGTAGAGAGAATTTCGCTGAAAATCAGAGTAATATTGATGCAACCGGGCCTTAGGCTCATTCTTTTTAGTTGAATATTTTGCACTGTTTACCTTTCCTCTTTTTCTCTACATTGAAGAAAAAAAAGAGAAAAGTTGAATCATGCCAAAAGTTCAACTAACAGGAATCTCTTGTATTTATTTTTGCGTCGCTCATACAACAATTACCTAATACCGATTTTATTCTTGCCATAATTAGACTCAATAGGCTTTTGACTTTTACCAATTACCTCATGGTTCTTTGGGACCCTGTAATTTTTATACTTCCTTATAAATGCATTATTGTAATACGGATCAGTACTTAATTTAGCGTACGCGATCTCTGATACCGAATCACTTTTGTATCACGTAAGGGTGACAGGGTATAAGTTCGCTTTGTAAAAAAAAACAGAGAAAAACACACGGGTTTTTTGTGACGATAAATAAAAAATGATTTCGCACAGATTTGGAAGTTCCCCTCGTATGGAATATTCCTCGCGGCCTTTAGTTACTTAGACCGGATAAAAAAACATCGGACTAGTCTTTAGATGCTAGTCTCTACGCTGTTGATTTGTTAAAAAGGAAATAAATGTTTATTTCTTAAAACATTATTACATTTGATATTTTTATTTCATATATAATCTCTTACCTCTTTATCTGCCAATTCCTTAAAGATCATTCTCACCTTAAAGATCATATAATAATAACACTTGATTTTTAAGAAGATCGATACTATTTTTAAACTGTTCATCCTTCCTTACTGACATCTTCCTTCTTAAAAAGAAAAATAAGAATTATAAATATTTCTGTAATTATATGCTTCCTCGAAAGTTCCTCAAATTATTTCCAAGCAAGAATATTTCCATGAACTTCGAATATTTCTAATGTCACGATCATCTGAAAATAACATCTTAAGTCGTCTTTACTACACAGAACAATTATGAACCAGGCAATAAAGTAATTATCGTTAGTTGATGAATGAATTGCATCTTCGATCTTCTGACGATCGCTCTACGAAAGCAGAACAGTCTTCGTGATCACACGAGGCAGATCGAGTAAGTGATTTTCGTGCAATAAAGTCGATTACGGAATAAACATGCCTGGGGGTGTTGTATTTCTGGTCTGTATCCCCACTTTGAGCTACGAGCATCAACTTGTATTCGGTGTGCCGGTAAAACGCTCGAAGAAGATCGAAAAGAGCAAAAATAAAATCATAGGGCCGAAGGTAGACCTTCGTCTAAAGGAAACAAAAAGTCGTGCGCAATTACTCACGCTCGATGATGATGGCGATAACGAAGACGACGACGTCGGTATTGATGTTGGTATTGAAGGCAGAAAATATCCTCGCGGATATCCCACGCGGTCGAAATCACCGGTCTTCGTGTCGATGGAAACGGTAAAGTATAATAAAAAACATTACAAGAAAATAAAACATAAACTATAATACGAAGTTATAAACGATAAGATAATATTAATTATCAAAATTAAATGAAAAAATGAATTGTACTTATTAAGTAGATATATATCTATAATTATAATTATAGATTTCACATTTCTTTTTAATTCTTTGATTTTGACTCTTCAACTTTAAGATAACTTTATATTTTAAGAGTTTAACTCGCTTTCAAAGATAGAGAATTTTCTTTGTAAATAGCTCTACGATTTAATTGTATTCAATACTCTAAGTTTTATTAATTATATCCACTCTTATTAACTTATGAGGTTTGCTTTTACAGGTGTTGGAAGAGCTCCTTAAAAAGCTAAGAGTAGAACATGTTGTATGGTGCAAGGACAAGGAAGACATGTATTATGAGGTACGGCCAAAGTTGCGGATACATTTCCATCTATATGTATATGCGAGAAATTAATTTATTCGGACATTATGCATAATGCTCGGCAGGCATTATGCATATTGACCATTATGCATGATGTTCGAATTAATCATATTTCTCGTAACATATATATATTTTCAAATGATGAATGCAAACAAAGCTTTCTGGTGGAAGGTGATATTTCCAGTACCCGCCGGTGAACCCTGCGAAAATTGTATACATTGCCTCACCGAGTTGGGTATTGGTGTTAAAATGAACTCAATAGTCAGGTGATTTTACGCTGAACTAAAGAAATCGCACAAGTTTCAGTACGTTCGAAGTTATGATTTTGGTCATTGATTTTTTTATTTTTAGCGTAATCCCGACGCAATGTACGTACAGCGGTGTGAACGGTACAAAATCGTTGGCTGTCAAGGACGACGTTGCTCGCAGGTTTTTTAAATTGATTTTTGCTGAGATTAGCGTAAATGAAAATATGTTCATGTATTTTCTGTTATTCAGACGGAAAGAATCAGAAGACCGTAAAAACGCTTGGGACGATTTCGTAGGCTCTATTAGATCGAAATTGACAGTGAAACAGGTCGTCGATGGCGTTCGCAGTGGTGGTGATCTTACCTTCGATTACATGTGTCTTGTATTAACTGCGGAGTAAGAAACAAACTCTTATTATCTTATTATATATATATATATATATATATATATATATATATATATCTAAATAATTAAGGCAGATTTCCGGTAAGTTCGACGACCATAATAAGAGAGTAGTCCTCTAATATTATCAAAAAATTCTTATTATTTATTTGGCAATTTATATTTATCGTTATTAATGCTATCAGGATATATAAAGAAGGCATTGTAGAATATTAAATATAAACTTAATCTTACATTGCCGCAATATTTAAGTTGTATTAATAATAATCAGTTATGTGAAAACTACGATCTTACAGCTGTCTCGCTGCACTTGGTCTCATCGAAAACAGTGCAACTAATGTCGTTGCAGCTATGCTAGTTTCTCCTCTCATGGTAAAACCTTTTAATGCAACTTTGTTAGTCGTTAAACATTGTTTACACGTCACTTAACACTTTTGATCATCGTCTCATTGATCAAAGGGACCTGTGATGTCTCTGACTTTCGGGACGATCATAGCCGATAGAAAGCTGCAACTGGTCGGTCTGAAAAGCTTGATGCTCGGTATCTTCGTATCGATACTATTTGGCTTTATATTCGGCCTTCTCCTCGGTACAACTGAAATGCCTTGGGGCTATGGCGACTGGCCAACCGACGAAATGAAGGGCAGGTGGATATCACTAAGAGACTGATCAAACAATGTTAATAACGCAATAGATTGCATACGGCTTTCAATTATATATATTTCAAATATAGTTAGAAATTTTATCTCAAAATGATAATTTCTTTCTATAGAGGCAACTATAGATCGCTTTGGATGGGTGTTCTTTGGGCTCTTCCATCTGGCACAGGTGTCGCAGTCGCTTTGCTGCAAGGTAGTAATGGGCCGTTAATTGGTGTTGCCATATCAGCTTCGTTACTACCGCCAGTCGTCAATTGCGTAAGAGAACAATAGCATATATCATATAAAAGTAAAGTGCTATGCAATAATAATTAGACATGTATTGTTAAAGATGTTTCTCTTTCTCCCATTGTTGGGTAACTGTCAATGATTAATGTAATAATGTAATATTTTTAATGTTATATTGATCAAACTAAAAATTCATTTTTATTTTTCGCAGGGCTTATTTTGGGCTCTGGGATGCATATGGCTCATATATCGACCAATAAAAATGCCCCATATTAAAGGCGAATCTTACACAAACTTTAATAGCTCCTATACGTATATCTACAGCGATTACTTGCCCGTAGAATTCTTCTGTAATGGCATTATCAGCGCGTGTCTAACGTTTATCAATGTAATGTGCATCTTTATTACGGCGATAATAGTCTTGAAGGTAATTAAAATTAGCACGCTACACAGTTACTCGTTAATAGTCGAGAACAATTGCAAATTGCAGCTGTAATTTGCATCTCGTATTATTATATCACCGACACAACATATACTGACGTCGTTAATTACGACTTTGCCATAGAGTTAAGCAAATTACATCGCGATACGACAAATGTACCGATTTTATAATATACTTTATAATCCACGTTTTTTGTTTTCGCCATAATCATTCGTTCGCAACCGCAGATTAAAGAAGTGGCCGCACCGTATACGTCAACACCGGAACTGCGTCGATTCTGGGAACATGACATTCGACTGGTTCGCGATAAGAATATCTCTAGAGATAACAGTTCTTTGAATTCAAGGTAAAAAGAGTTATACTTTAGCTTACTTTATCTATGTGATATCATAGATAATGTAAAAATATTCATGTTGTAAACATGACCCTAAAAATACGACCCCTTAATATTCTGATTTGAATTAGTTTCTACGATGGATTGAGTAAAACTAAACAACGAGCATTGGAACGTACATTAAACGAAGCAGTCAGAGAAGCGATAAATGACGAAACTTTCAGAAAAGTACAAAGACTCAGTTATGGGCATGGACCGGAAGAGGTATTCCCTGAATATCATATAAATTTAAATATGTAATAATATTTATGTTGTAATAATATTTATAATAATTTATATATGTATGTATAACAATAACTAAATTATTACTATATTTTTAATTACTTCTTTTAATATTAAAAAAAAATATTGTAGATTAGTCCTCGGCTTGGTCTTCCTGCTCGCGGAACTGGGGGTAGAGGTAACATAAAAGACAGTGAAAACACTGAAGAAATAACAGATGGAAATCTACAGTCACACAAAGGTTTGAATTCTGGTAATACAAGCGAAGATTTGATCGCATTGGATCGTTTAATAACATATCTTTTGAGTCAACCAAACAACCCCACTGGCGGCAATTTGGATTCATGGAGACGCTCGCATCGAGCTAGTTCACGAGGATATAGACAATTACATGGCACTGCCGCTGATATCGACGCGGAAACCGGTGGCGTTGGCACAACGACTCTTTGAGCATAAATTGACATTTAAAGAAAAGCCAGCATCGCATATAAAATAGCAATACGATAGCTAGTTTCAAATTAAATGTCACATAAGATAAAACTGTAATGAGGACAAGGCACAAACAGAAATGTTAATTTTGCTAAAGATATGATAGATTATTAATATCTGCATTTATAATATCACAATTTACACAACGTAGCGAATATAAGAATTTTAAATAGAGATCTATAAATCACCTTAATCATCAGATGGTTCAGTGCCGAAGTATCTATCGCCAAAATTACCAATACCGGGCAATACATAAAACTTCTCATTTATCTCGGGATCCAACGCGGAAGTGACAATCTTCACTCGCGGAAAGGCGTAAGCAATCGAATGTACGCCAGATTCGGCCATCAACAATGACGCCAACAGTACATTTTCCTCAGCAACATCGTGATCCAGAAGTACCCTAATCGCCATAATAGCAGCAGCACCAGTCGCAACAGTGGCATCCATCAATATTACTCTATAATCTTTGATGTCCTTTGGTAATCGGAGATAATACAACTAGATACAAGAAATTAAATGAATCATCGGTCATTGATCAAGGATAGATTTGCGAAAGAAAAATGTTCGAGTGCTTACTTCAGGCTCGCCAGTTTGCTGATTAGTTTGGATGAGAATTTTTCCTATGCGTATGTCTTTGCACACATCTCGAACAGCCTGCTCCATAGTCTCACCGGCCCGTAATATCGATACACCGCATATTTTATCCGTCGCACCTCGTTTGCCGCTATATAATACTCCTTGCGGTGTTTCGACAGTTACATCCTTCATATAAAAATAATATATTATAACATGTGTCAAAAATTAGGAGCTTTCAATTCTTATAAAAATTACAATAAAATTAATTAAAAAATTCTGGCCTCTTTTATTTAGAGTTGTGATAAAATAAAATAACCAATATATAAATTGAATAAAAAAACAAATATTCATATTGAACATAAGAGAAGAATTCATATTGAACATTTATAATGTTTATGTACGTTTGTATTTACCTCAAAAGGCAGCAAAGACAACGCATATTCGATGACTAGACGAATCAAGCGTTTAGAATAAAAAATAAATTCATCTCTATAGGTCTCCTTGTTTCGTATAAACGTATGAAGACCTTTTATCTGCGGCGTGTCTGGAAGTAAGTACAAAGATGAAGGCAATGGCTGACCGATGTATGAATGCGCCAGTTTTTCCCTCAATTTAAAACCTCTCTGAAAGTCGCACAGAGATTGTTAGCATTGATAATAATTCTACGTTAAAATGTAAAATAAAAGCTAGCAATTTACCAATTGAAGTTGAGTATGAACATGCTGTACAATTAGCTCTATTGCCACTTCGTTTTCTCCTCCGCGCGGCACAATAATATCTGCATGGACCATAAGAGGTGCTATGTAATAATAAAAAGCCGGCTGCACATGTTTACTATACTGCTTTAATACACCCTCCAGGTCTCTGCCTCTTTGCGAAATATCCCTTCGTAAACGCCTGGCCAGTCTGACATCCGCATCAGTATCGACGAAAACTTTCATATCGCACAGCTTGATGAAACGTTTATCTATTTACTCTCTTTCGATATATTTTCCCAATCTTTAAATTAATTTATCTTTTTACCGATTTACCTTCAAGACGTCGACATTGTAAAAAGTAAGTATTCCCTCGAAGATAATGACGTTGGCACCATACATGGTTTTCTTTCGAATAAAGAAGAAAAAAAATTGTATAAGTTGCGATGATTTCTTGCATATTAAGTAAAAATCACAATCAAGTCAACTTACCGTTCTACTTTCTCTACGATGTGTTACAAAATTATAAATAGGAACTTCTACCATGCGTCCTTCCTTTAAACGCTGCAACGTAGTTTTGAGAAGTTCAAAATCGAATGCATCAGGATGATCAAAATTGTACTCGTTGTGTGCAGCCATCTCGTGCTGCTTCTCATTTAATACCTATAAGATAAATATATAAGACAAAGACATAAATAAAAATATATGATAAATATTTAGTAGTATCTACAATATTACTGAATTGTTTTCCATCATGATAATGACAAATTTGTACAAGATATTTTTAATAAATACTATACTTATTAAAATATTTAACGCACTTTATAAAAAGAATCCATACTAAGGAGGGTCACCCATGGTACATCTAGAGATTCTATGATTTTAGTTGCCACTGTCGTTTTTCCAGAGGCACTGCCTCCACAAATACCTATCGCAAATATATTCATCAGTAATCAAAATTTCATATAAAATTTCATATAAATTTATTTCATATAAAAAATTTAAATCACCCATCAAGTTATAAATTAAAAATCATTGTAATTAAATTAACAATAAATGTCACTAACCAATTACAAAAGGTTCTACTTGTTGACCAGCTGAATTGTACCAAGGAGGCCTTCCAGCTGTATAAATAGTTCGCGTTTTGCTCCTGAGAATAGATTCTGCAGATGTCTTCTTACTTGATTGTGACATGCTAGTAGTGCGTTGCCTTCGTGATCGTGGTGACTTTTGTGAACCTGTTTAATATAATAAATATCTTATCTTTCTATCTCCACATAATAATCAATATTTATTTTTTGGCTACATAATCCCTTATATAATTTTATTTATGTGATTTGCAATAAAGGATTTAATTAATCAAAGGAATAGGAATAGGATTAAAAGTAAGAAGAAAACCTTCTATATATTTCATATTAAATGTCTTCTAGGAGCTCATTAAGAAAAGACGATGAATTGTTTGAATCTTCTTTTACAGGTACATTGAAGTATTGATTCTGTAAACAATGCATCTATATATACTATATATATGTGGGATTTAATAAATATGACATATGTACACTTAACTACACTTTATGTATATTACTTATTATCCTATTATCTATATGTATTATTTATAAGTCATGTAAGCATATTTTATTGATATTTTATTCATATCTTATCTTATTACAATTACTTCATTCATAAAATATTTATATATATATATTCCTAAGACAATCTATATATTACAGATGATTCATTATCAATGAATAACAGATGCAAGTTGTCACACATAAATATCGTTCTGTTATCACAAACATATATAAATATATATTACATATTTGTATATATATGTAAGAAATTTATGTACATCATCAGATGTATTAACATAATTCTATCTTACTAATTCTACAAACAGGTTCTACTAACAGGTCTTGTTAATAAAAAAAGTAAATCACTACCACATGTTAGATTAGAATGAGTTTTAGATAGAAGAAAATTGCTCTTCTAGATCAGGCATATCAGACTGAAATCTTACAAGAAAGCCAATAACAAATAAATTTACCTGTGGACGGTGGTCTCGGGGATTGTGGCGTGCCTACGTCAGAGTGCCTGTAATGCTCAACATCCTCGCACAACTCGTCGGCGAGGAATATCTCGCGATCATCCAAACACGCGTCGCCGTCGTCGCTAGCAAAATATCAGCAATAGAAATTTCGTTGATTTTCAATGGACGTTGATGAGTGGAAATGTGCTATGAAATAAATTTAAAAAAAAAGAGGAAACTCCTCACACATACCTCTCAGAACTCGCCGAGCTCGGTGGCTCGAATGGGAGCTGCATTTTAGCTGCCATGTTCCGTCGACACCGCTGACCTCGGGCTCGTCGTCACCACGTGCACGTCTGCAGATGCAGATTGCAGACAATCACCTGCGACCTAGTTCTACTTCTTTCTTTTTATTGGCCCCGGTCCCTGCACACGGGCTGACGTGAACAGTGACTTAACCTACTGCGTTGTACGTAAATTTCACGCTGCGCGCCAAACGTACGTACGGTACACGACGTGATAACACACAGCAATGTCACATCACACTGATATCGCCGCGTCGCATGCGGGCTGACGACACAAAGTTGCAGAGCGCAAAGCCGCGCGGTCAGTGTTCCCAAACCATGAGCAACTGTGAGAAAGACCCCACCATTCCGTCCATTCGTTCGATCATTTTCGAGTATTCTCGACGAGTTTTCGCGCGCGTGCGTACCAACACGTGATTTTCTCGACAGTATCGTGCCTAAAAATAATACAGGGCTCTCGCCTTATTATTATATAGAAATCATATTTTACATCTTTTATTATCATTATTAAAATTATTTCAGGATTATTAGCACATTTTTATCTTAAAATAATTTAATTTTAACTAATTTTTAATTATTAATGCATATTATTTAAACGATTTAAAATAAGGTTTCCTATGCACATGTTCATAATTTCGTTTATCATGACAGAAGCATAACGACTATCATTTTATCGAGATAAAATGTACGCGACTGAGAGAACTGAGCGCGTTGCTAAAATTTGCGCGTGCGTGAATATTTTTGAGGACACCAACCACGCGCAGTATTGTTCCAAAAAATCGTGCGCATACACGTTTTCAATGACCATATTGAAGAACATATTTGATTCATTTCTCGACATTGACTGTTCAGCGCTACAAAATCAATTTCCACAATTAGACATTTTTATATAATATCACCTATTTTATATTTATAAATGTTAAGCTATTGTTGCTGGTTAAATTTAAATTTGTATCCTAAAAAAAGATTCGTAAACTTAGAAAATACATAAAATATTGTAGAAATACTGAAAACTATTATCGTTTTCCTTGGATTTCTTATTTTTCTTTTAAAGACACCAATTAGTTACTACAAGACATTGGTTTATTTATGTTCATTTTTTCCAGAGAGATGAATTTTAATCTCTTTATTTCTTTATTTTTTCTAATTTCTAGAACTGGAGAAAAAATAAAAAGTAAATTAAATCAAGATTAAAATAGTTACTTGAATTAAAATTAAAATAACATTATAATTGGTAGAAATATAAGTAACTGCGCCTTTTCATTCTTTTTTATAAAATTTTCCTCTGTTTCTTTTATCCTATTTCTTTTATCCTATTCGTAATATTATGTAATAAAACGGCAAATGGCCGCGGCATGTTTCTTTATTTCTTTTATATTTGTAATAGAGTAACTGTCCCTATTAAATATGCCTTTTAGCCAACTTGCTTATTAAATGAATTAATTATTAAATATTGTAGCTTTAATTTTATCTTGCAATCAATATCGGTTTTTCAGTTATTTCTTTTTCTTATAATATTTCTTTAATCTAAAAAATGTTAATACTTTATAATGTTTTTGACAAAAATAAAAAACATGTTTTCTCTATTAATGAGTCCTCCAAACGGCGATGGTGGATCCAAACCCTATTAATGTGCCCCCAATTTGTGTGCCTAGCCATATTTACTCTTTTTAACATATAGTTACTAAAACAGATAATAAATTTAAGCTAATTATTTAAATTAATATTACATAAATCATTATTTCAATTATATTTATTTCAATATATACTCATAACACAACGTTCTTAGCTCCAATACAGGGCACATTAATAGGGACAAGCTTAAAATCTTGCGGTACGTATTATTACTGGATTCACATAAATATATTTATCGCATTTAAGGAACCAATTTGTGCAGAAATTGGAGTATACATGAAACCTAATTCGATAAAATACGATTTCGCGGGTAACCGGCGTTCCACTATCTCTGAAAAAATACGCGTTGGCTTTACGGCAACGAATCTGAAAGGGTTTCTATTAGGTTTATTCTCCAATATTTCTGGAAAATACATGACTATAATAATTTCAAACGGCGGATATTTACGCGTAGTATTTGATTTCGGTTTTGAACGGCAGGAAGTCCGTATTTCCGAAGAAGGTTTCGGTTTGGGACAGTATCACGATGTTAGGATCAGCAGGAAAAAATCTGGCGCTATTTTGACATTGCAGGTCGATAATTATGAGACAAAGGAGTTTAAATTTAACATAAAGCATATTCTGCAGACGCACAATTCAACACATGTATTCAGTACATGTACATCGGCAGAAACGAGTCTATGTCAGAGGGATTCGCGAGATGCATATCGAGGATTGAATTCAACGATATATATCCACTGAAGCTACTCTTTCAAAAGAACCTGTTAACGTCTGCTCACTCGGTCCTCCAGTAACCGAAAACTTCTGCGGAATCAAACGCATCCATCATATATTAAAGAAACGAAATTATCTCAAGTAGATGAGGAAAAAGTGAGAGCAGCATATAACGAGACTGATACAGCTATTCTGGGTAGCGTTTTAGCGGTTATTCTGATTGCACTTGTGATCACGATTCTTATAGGCAGATATATGTCTAGGCATAAAGATGAATGACTTGCTGGAAGAAGACAAGCGTGCTGAAATTGCCCTGGATCCGGATTCAACAGTAAACTCTGTCACTAGTCATTAAGTCACATTCACAAAAAAAGAAAAAGTGGTTTATCTAAAAAACTACACTGAAATGCATCATATTAGATATGTATACGTTAGAGAAAAGTATACATTAATTTAATCTAAAATTACATATACATTTTTGATAAGGATAGAATCTCTTTTGTTTCATTCATTCTATGATCTTTTCATATATGTATATCATAATTTTGTACGCCAGAAAATACAAAAGTAAAATTCAAAAAAATGATTAGAAATCAGAAAAACGAATTTTTTAATTCTGTTATAAAACCATATAATAGTTTTATTAAATGCTTTAATTTTTTATTATTTAAGTCTAATTATTAATTCTATTTAATTCTATTTTTTTTTTATATACGTTGTCTTCCTATAAAATTTGACAACACTGCATAAAGAGACCTAAAGAATTTTAAAATGAAAAAAATTTTGTCATTTTTTTTTCTCTAATAATTTTTAAGTAACAGCTTTGAACTATGCTATAAAAATTTAAGAAAGTACTCAGAAATCGCAATTATTTACACTTCGTAGAACTGAATGTGAATTTTGACTAACTTTTTCGGAATCTTATTTCACTATATAATATTCAAATTATTGAATTATATTGTTTCTTAATACATTTCTCAGAACTTTGCATAATATAACTGCCAATATATG
>NW_012130066.1:367217-370377 GCF_000143395.1 Atta cephalotes
GAGAGAGAGAGAGAGAGAGAGAGAAGAAGAAGAAGAAGAAGAAGAAGAAGAGAGAGAGAGAGAAGAGAGAGAGAGAACGTGCCGAAAGTCACCCCCGCGTTTACCCCCGATGGCTTCTGCGTCGTGTTGATTCCGCCGTCGCGTGACGTCGCGTCGTCTTTTAATAGTCCGCCTTTCCGCGACCGGTTCGCCCGTATGATACGACACGATACGTCTACATACGTATACGTACGTCGCAGCTCGTCGGGGAGACGCGCCCTCGTTCGACCTTGAACGGCTATAACCGGTGCGTAACGTTCGATGTACGGAGCATCGTCGCTGTTAATCGCGACAACTAGCCGACCGCGAGTCACCGTCACCGCAGCACCACCGTAGCAGGTCTGTGCTCCTTTTATTCTGTTTACTTCCTCCTTGGCGCTTATTCCTCGACGCAAGACTGCCTCGGCGGCGAAATGGCGAAGAAAACGTACGATCTGTTGTTCAAGCTACTCCTCATCGGCGACTCCGGCGTCGGCAAGACCTGCATACTATTCCGTTTCTCGGACGATGCCTTCTCCACCACGTTCATTTCCACAATAGGTGAGAGAAAGAGACGGAGAGTGAGGGAAGGAGATCGGGAAAGGCCGGTAGAGATTCTTTCGTCGATGACGACTTGGCTTGCATTTTTTTCCCGGCAATTAGGTTAGAATATCGCGCTTCGATTAGAAATTACGGCCGTCACGTTCCGTAAAATTCAATCCAATCGAGCTGATCGGCCGCTTTGTTTCGTGTGTGAGGACCACACACGTGCGTGTACATACACACACACACGTACATATTATTCGCATTGGTGATCAGGGTGTAATTATCAGCCTGTTTTTCTTTGAAAAAAAAAAAAATTGCACTTTGCTTCGCGAGATTTTAGCGAAGTCATACATCCATTTATATGAGCATAAATAAATAGATATTGCACAAGAGATGTATATGATTTTTAAGTAATATACAAATTATTCTCTTTTATATACAAATAATTATTTAATAAAAATAAAAAATAAAAACTAAGATACCTTTCACAATTAAAATATAGTCAAAGTATATTTTCTATAATTAATTTATATTTTCATAATGTAATTAGGATACACAAAATATGTACTTAGAGTTTCTCGAAATTGTAATTGTATTTAAATTGTTATTCTTTTTATTGAATGGAACATAAGTATTTTTTTTTTCTTGCAGGTATCGATTTTAAAATCAAGACGGTAGAATTAAGAGGAAAGAAAATCAAATTACAGATATGGTGAGTTGTACATGAACATTAAAAATTTTCTATATATTTATATGGTTTTGTTTATCTGCAGGGACACAGCTGGACAAGAAAGATTTCACACTATTACAACATCATACTATAGAGGAGCTATGGGAATTATGCTTGTTTATGATATTACTAACGAAAAGACATTTGAAAATATCGTGAAATGGTTGAGGAATATTGATGAAGTGAGTATAATATACTCCATTTTACAATTTACAAATTTATGTTTCATTTCTTATATTAAACACATAATGATTGTCGTAAATATTTCCTATAGCATGCAAATGAAGATGTGGAGAAAATGATCTTAGGAAATAAAAGTGATATGGAAGAAAAACGCGTTGTTAGTACAGAGAAAGGAGAAGCGGTAAATATTCTATAGATAAATTTTCTTGATATATTACGAGCAATGTGATAAAATCTTTTATCAAAAACATGGTGGGTTTTATAGACATAATATACAAATCGAACATATAATATATGCTAAGGAATGCTTTGCGGTGGCCGCCATATGTGAGAGAGAAGCAATACTCGGATCTCTCTTTTCTTTCTAACAAAAGTTGTTTTCTGTCTGTTAAAGCGAACAGAATAAAAGTTGTTCTTCAACTTTTAGAGAAAAAAGAAAGATCTAAGTTTTATCATATCTCTCTCGCATGCTATACTCGATCTATCTGTACTACATCTATGATAATTTCTTTAACCAAAATTTGTATCTTGTTTACAGATAGCGAGAGAACATGGCATTAGATTTATGGAGACGTCTGCGAAAGCGAACATCAATATCGATCGAGCATTTAGCGAACTAGCAGAAGCAATATTGGACAAAACTCATGGCAGGGAACCACAAGACGCGCCCGACAGAGTAACGGTTGATCGAAGGGTAGAAAGAAATTCGAATCGGTGCTGCTAATTTTACATATTATTTATTTTAACGGCGCATAACGAACTATATATCAGCTCGTGCCACCTGGGATAGATCCCTCGATATAGATTTAGAGCGTAATTTAAAGCATAATAACATAAACACTTCACGACACTGCCTGATCTAATCCAATCTCACTTTTGATCTGATGAAAAAAACATTTTTCTATGCTGCAATCGAAAATTGCTAATAAAGATGATTTGACCGATCCAATATTTTTAAAAAAATTATGTTTTTTAATTAAATCTATATAAATGTTAATAAGTTTATAAAAACGCGCGCGGTTTTATGCATATACAATTGTATCTACGACTGTACGTGTGATATATATAAACAAAATTTCATTAGTTTATACGGATGTAGTAAAAAAATTTTTTAAACATAGATTTCACTGGCGAAAATCTTCATGTTTCACGTAAAGCATTGCATCGTTGTGCGGAAAACAATTAGGATATTGTTTATACATATTGTTTATTATGAGGCTGCAATTTGTTACCATATTGAGTGTGAGTATGAGTGTCGTCGGCTTCTAATCTTGATCATTTTTTTGAACATTGAACGCTTTTCTGCGTGAATAATCGCACCACAATGCTTATTTGTACATTTAAATTAGGGAGAACTTAAACCAAAAGCTTCTACCGTTTTATGTACGGCCGATTTACTATAAATATAAATATTCGCAATTTCGAATTTGTCGTTTTTATTTCTTAGGCAAATGCGCGCGCACACACATACACATACACACATATATACATATATCCTGCATGGAATGAGTTTGCATATTTATAGATGCGAAATTGTCATTAACAGACATTAATAATAACAATTATACATAGACATTTTAATGCAAGTATTGAAGATAATAGTATATATATGCTTTATATATATATATATATATATATATATATATACACACACACACACAATATATATATATATATAATAAT
>NW_012130066.1:370397-377596 GCF_000143395.1 Atta cephalotes
ACTATATATATATATATATATATATATATATACACACACACACACACATATATATATATATATATAAAATTGCAATTGAATATCTAATTTGTTTAGAGATGCTGTTAAATTACTTCATCTAATTATTTCTCTCATATCAGAATTATTATTATTATACAGAATTGTTATTATTTTACATAACATTATATGGATATATTGTCTTATCGCGAATAGTATTAACGTGTTTGTCGAAAAAAAGAATTGCATCACTACTGTGTATACATATATACATTGCAATATACTATGCACTGCTATTTGGAATCGAAAGAAAATCATAAATACCAGAGAAGTAAATTGTATGTTTTATTATTCAAATTTGAACAAAAAATAAACACAATCTCAACTTTTTATATATGTATATGTATGTATATATAGGCAACAAGGTATAAGCATCTCCACATTTCTCAAAGTTGCCTGGAATTATAGTTAAGTCCAGATAATATACTATAATTATGGTTCGATTTTTATCACACTATGACATATATTTATAACAATTATATATCAATAATTAGTTTACGCACTTATAATTAGACATATATACTCATTGACATTGGAAAAATTTAAGTCTTTAAAGAAATAAAAAAAATAAAGTATGTAAACTCATATAATCACTGCTTTTTATAATACTCAAAATGAGACAAAAAATAAACATTGAGTTTTATGACAATAATAATAATGATGTACTATTCTATACATTAGCAATTACAAGAACTTATATTTGGTTTTCTCCCCAAACTTGTGGGAAATACTTTATGCATTATGAAACTAGATAAAAGATTTCAAGCGTGCTATTTGTGTAGATATATTAATCTTTGAAAATTTGTAAAAGCTATCTTCATAGAAATTAAAGTCTTGCCAATATTATGCTTCTTCATACTTCATTGTTTCTTCGCCTGCAGTGCGCTCAGAACAATACTGTAGAGAGCCAAAGCAGGATGGCGGTAAGTAAAAACTGACTTTATGTATGTATTCCTTAGTAAGTGTTTCCTTAGTAAGTGTAACACAAGTCAAAATATCATAATTGATATTGACATCAATTAATCTCGCGAAGCGCCAATAATAGTTAAAATATACAGGAAGATGTTGACGACATCCAGATACAGACTCAACGCGGCAAAGATATACTCCTCTGGTGAAATAGAATATTTATGCTTTCCGCCGATCATCATTTGCGTATCATAAATCAGATATATAGAAAATATAAACGCGCCGAGCGAGGCATAAACCAAAGTCATAACTTTTCCGTGCCAGATTATTGCAATTAAACCAAAAATAAATAAAATGAGCACAGCAACAAACAAGATACTGTGTAATCCGGTAAAATCGATTTTTGTCTGAAATGCGAATATTGTCAATCCTAGACACACTGCCGCTGTAATTCCAACGGCCAGCATGACCTGCAAAAAATATCTCTATGTAGATATGTCACCATTTGTTACATGTTATAACTTAATAATAACATAGTTCTTTGCATATATATAGTATTTAAAATTATAAAATCTTTTCGGATAACTTACTTCTTGAGACTCGTATGTTGATGCAGCCACGGACAGTAGGAAAGCCTCCGCAAATGTAAATAGGAACAAAAATATGAAGTTCATCGGAGCTTTACGTCTCACATTGCTACAGCAAGCCATACATATGAGCAGGACAAAAGTTAAGGCAAAAGCAATCCAGAACAATTCTGTGTGACTCTTAACCCATAACTGTGTCGGTTTATGATAAAGCAACAAAGTAATCATCCCAAGTGTGATAAGCAACTGACACATCAAGATGCTATACACTTTCCTGTAAAAAAAATACAATTATATGCTCATCATATATTTTGGGAATATTAAATATTAATGATCTGACATTTACCTAATGAAGCCATTTCTGATCGTTTTATCACTGAACTCAAACCCTTTGACTTCATCCTGCATAGGATCTTCTCCATACCCAGACCCGTACGACATTCCTGGATGACCTGGTGGAGGTACTCCTCCAAATTCTGGACCAACTGGCGGTGGCGCTTCACCGTATGGTGGAACACCTGGTGGAGGTATAAATCCTGGACCTATAAAAAATAGTAATGATCATGAACAAAATAAATATATAACTGTGACAATTTAAGGTAGTTGAATAATATTCTTGAATTGTATTTACCTGGTGGATTTCCACCGGAATAAGGTGGTGGATATCCTGGATTGTGAGGATATGGATAGCCTTCTTGTGGTGGCGGATATCCTGGATTTTGAGGATACGGATACGGACCTGCACAGTCAAAATTCAGAAATATAAATATCGATGTTACAATACAGTGCATGTAACCGCGATAAGCAGTAACAACTTGAGGAATTGTGTGCCGTAACAGCAGCCATTACTTTTATATATATTGTGCATGTTTTACGTTTTGTAAAATTATGTTTTCATGATTGTGTGTGCTATTGGCTTCTTGAAGACATTAACTATGCTTGCACAATCTGCTGCAATGTATTATGACATGAGTATATGTATTAATTATAGATTACATTGATGATAAGTATTTTAACATGTTACTGCAAGATTTATTAACAATTTTCTTTATTCTCAAGTATCGACTAAAAATAATCATTATATTAATGGTGTGCTTTCAAATGTGTGGCATGATATATCCTTTTCAAGCAAGTGATTATGCTAACCGCTGATTGAATGATCTTTGATATGTACCCTGAATTAATACAGTTAAAATAATGAAATATGGTAATAAAAAATATATTAGAAAACAGAAGGAAAAAGATCAGAACCTTGTTGCCCTGCATAGAATCCCGCACCAGGTGTTTGCCAAGTCGTCATCTTTTGGTTTTGTTTTAGCTGAAAAAGAACCTGTTATTATAACTAGGCCTCCTTTGAGGAAAAAAACAATATCAGAACTCCGAACAAATGTGTATCGGCAACCTTAAAAATGTACATAAAATGTATATAGAATTATTGAAATAAATTTATCTTGTACTTGTTACGTTAACATTATATATTTTGTATTAAACTATCATTTATTAAAATAGATATAAATAAATCACTACTATAAAAATAACAAAAATAATAAATATTACAATTTCATTAAAAGTTAATCTTATACAGTCATTTCTGACTATCATTAGAATTCGCACACATACTTAAATCTTGTATCGTACAAATTTATTAATTATCTTCTTTGTTCTTTTATTATAAAGTGCTCTTAGAAAAATATAAAAGCAAAATGTTCCAAACTTTTGCTTAAAGAGCCGTGGACAAACACCTAAAAAACTGTAATACTAAATATCTTACTAAATGTAAAACTTGTGACTCATACATAATGAATTTCATTTCATGTGGTGATAAATCTAGATTAGTTGTTAGCTTGCAGTTTTATTTATATATTATATAATAATATCTTCAAATAATTAATTTTATACCTTCTCTTACCGAGAGAGAAGAGAGATAAAGAATGATATATGATGTGAATTCTATTAACTCATAATTATTAACAATCGTTAAACAAGAAAAATTAGCTAATGTATTTTAAGCATGTTATGTCTTGCACCGGACTGCAGAGTAATATATTAGTAAGTGAATACGAAGGCACATTAAATAAATTATCCCAATTATATGCATAGTTAGTTAATGTATATGAATATTAACATACTTATTGTCATATCATATTATCTGTTTATAAAAGAAAAAGGATTTATACACACGATACAAAACTTGATAAGTAATATTTATCGCTTTGAACGTTGCACTTCGTAGTAAGCAAAGTCTTCTACGAATTCTGATTCTTACCTGGGTGCTCTTCGAATATCATGTCATTCTTATTTAAGAGTAAATACAATAAGGACATGATATCCGAGAAGCACTCAGATGGGAATCCAAACATGCTTTAGCAGGCCTGCTCTTTTTAGTTGAACTTCTTGCATCAGTTCATCTTTTCTCTTTTTTTGAAAAAAAAAAAGAGAAAATATAGAGAAGTTCATGCAAGAAGTTCGTACAAGATGTTTAATTAAAAAGAAATCTAAGATTAACTTTAATCTCGGTTTAATTGCTTATGTTTTCTAATACTTAGAATTAGAAAAAGATAAAGAGTAAAAATAAATTATATCGAGATTATAGCGAATTCAGTTACTTCCATTAGATTAGTGTATATTAAAAGCTGTTATACAAGAAATTGGTTAAAGTTAGGTATATAAAAATATGAGAATATTTTAAATACTCAAAAATGACACTGTTACATTATTTAATAGAATACACATATATTATTTCATTATTAGAGTTAATTATATCTTACCATTACATTTAGCTGATTGTACCAACGTTATTTTGACTTTAAGCGAGTGTTTGTCTTAAATATGTGTTTATCTTTATTTAAAAAGATAGTGACAGATACATGTTCAAGTCTCGTTTAAAACTAAAATAATGTTGATGTATTGAATCTTATTTTATATAAAGCAGCCTTTAATATGTACTGAGTGTAACGTGAAAGATAGAATTCATTATTAATCGGACCCAAGAGCTTATTAATGTTTACGACACGATGATGTGTGCAAAGTTGTCACACAGTTACTCACGAAAACGCAATATTAATCGCGAAGCGAAATAAAATGTATAAATTACCAAATACGTTAATAGGGCGTAACTTTTCTTTCTTCGTCACTACAATTAGGAGTAAAGTAATACTGTTGCGCGATAACACGCGATACTTGTCTCTTGTCATGTAATCATATCTTTAAATAATGATTTATTTAGTTTCCTGAAAAAATTTACGCCTACGTGCGCGCGCGCACAAACAGATAAGTAATATATATTCGTGGAAAGTGAGTCGCGAGAGTATAAGTACATACATACACATATATATATAATATATATAATTGTCACAGCGCGATACATTCACATCGCCAATATCCAATAAGGTAGACATGACGATTATTGAATAAAAATGACTATCGAGGAATCGGAAGATTCAAACGTTTCGAATCTATGACGCGCGGCGCTATCCAAGCCGTCCATCCAAATCGATTTCTTACAACGGCAAGGTCGTCATTATCAAGCCGTGGTAATCATGATTATAATGCCCGGTTATAGGTCGATGTTTCCTTCTCGACCATATGCAATGTCGCGAAATAAGAGAAGGCTCGCGCGAACTCGCTGAGCACGAGGCCGAAAAGAACACGAGAGTCGCATGAAGTGGAAGGTAAATACATCAAGTCGATGCGTCATCCGTCGTCCTTTCTGGAAATAGTCTTGCAATCGATAATCGCCGTTTCCCGAATATTGCGATGCGGATGTGTATTTACCTCGTATCACACACGGGCTCCTTTACTCGTCGTGCCCTAGTTAGCAGCTGTGATGTACACGGAACACGACGAATCGCTATTTATTCGGCCGATAATCGAACGACGCAGCCGCAAGTAGTAACACACTTCACGCGCCGTGACGAATCCACAAAACTTGGGTTACGCGCTCGGTTCCGACTGAAGTACGCGGCTGACGGTCAAAATGTCAAATTCGAACGACGTGAAGTGAGCTGACGTTCGGTCGTGTGGAGCGGCGAGCGCTTGCGCGAGTGCGTGCATCTTCGCTTACGTTACGTTGCATCTCGCTACATTCCTGTACGAAATCTGCCTGTATCGCTGCGCATCGGTTTTTTTCAAAAGAGCTAAAGCCGATGGTACACGATGCTTGTTTTCTTGCTGATTTGATAGTTGGATTAAATTCTGCCATCAATATATTTATATTGAAAACAAGCATCGTGTGCCACTAGCTTTTTAAAGGAAGAATACACCGAGTGTGAGTAATAAACACCGACGAGATATTATTAAAAACCGATATTATTATTATTATTATAAATCCAAGATATATCCAATAGCAAAATATTTGCATGATGTCAGTATAATGCATGCACGTGCAGTGCATGTGTCATACTTATGATGTTTAGCTGGCAACGAGTATACTACATTGTGCTTGTAAAATGCCAATAAAGTTTCAAGACCTAAAATTGCATGTCGTGACTATAATAGTCGTGTGATAGTATGATCTTGTGTTGACTGTCCACATCTAGAATCTGGATAGCATCATGTAAACATCTGCTCTAACGGCAGAAAATAGCAATGAGAAGCACAGACAACAGAAAACAAGCAATAAGAAAATATCAAAATGAGAAAACATAAAAAATAATTAAAAGGATAATTTTCGCATTGTTGGTTTAGAAGAAATTAAATTCAGAGAAATGTATAAAAAATTGCACATACATAATATTATATATAATTTTATAATATAATATTGATCTATAAATATAACTATACGGCCTTTTAATATGATCTAAGACTCTCGTTACACGTTAAAGTCGATTTAATAATTGCAGTAAGAAAGGATAACTCAAAAGTTGAGATTGCACAAATGTGATATTATTATATAAAAATGTTTAACTATAAATAAATTTTATTTTACCTTACCAACTCATTATTTTATTAGAAAAAATAATATTTATAGTATTATATATAGTAAAATAAATAGATATATGTGAGGTCTATTATTCTTTTTAGCTGAATTTTTTGCACGATTGTCTTTATTGTCTTTATTGGAAAACTTTTCTTTTTTTTGAAGAAAAAACGAGAAAAAAATGAAAACTGTATATAATTAACGAGTTCAGTAAATATAGAAAATAATCGATAGATGTAATATATATTTATATAATAATAATAATAATAATAATAATAATAATAATAATAAATTATATAATTACATTAAATATAATAAATATCGATATACATATATAAAATTTATAAAGAATTTGTTAAATGGAATTAATCAATAATAATACAACTAAATAAACTATATAAAAACCTATATAAATAACTATATAAAAAACAATATTATATGAACGAATTGGCTAATAGCTAAATTTTGTACAAATATTTATAATTAATAGATATTTGTATAGATTATAGACATTTGAAACTATAGATATTATTCATATAGATATTTGTGATCATAATTCACAATATTAAAGTTGTTATTCCAATTAATCATTAATAAATCTTTAGAAATATCTGATATCTTTTTATTTTTCTTTATTTAACAAAAGTAACAATTAGTTTAATTATATACATACAAAAAATAATATTATATATATATATATACATATATATATATATATATATATATAT
>NW_012130066.1:377616-389071 GCF_000143395.1 Atta cephalotes
ATATATATATATATACATATATATATATATATATATATATATAAATCGTCAAAGTTATCAGGAGAATATATTCCGACAAGAGATAACACGAAAGTTGAAACACGTCATGAAGTTTATCGTGAGTGTTACCACTATTTTCAGGAGTATAACAAAATGTCACTAGTTTCAGTCAGATGGCTTTGACCAATGAAGGCATTATCATGGAGTTTTTCCATAGTTTGGTGGAGATTGCATCGTCCACGTGTGATGATTAAGGTTATGTTTTCTATAAACACATCAAAAATAATTTATATGTGAAATTAGATTTAATTATATAGAGATAAATTATGGCTTCGTATCGTATACATAACATAAGATTTTACAATTTGGAGCCGAAGTCGGTGACCTGCCTGTATCATGAATCGAAAACGAAAAAGTTAGCCCTTGCAAGGTAATAGCAAATTTAGTAATTTAGCAAAGGTAAATGTAAAAGCAGATAAATATTTTGAACAATTAAATACTCAGTAATGATATTGTCACGTTGGTTAACAGAATATACTGTTTATATATTTTTTATTGCCAAAGTTGATTAGGTTATTTCGTTGTATGTATTTAGATATTTTATATAAATTGGCTTTTTCAATACATTAATCTAATGTTATATAAGCAACTGAATTTACTTAGATAATACATATTAATATTTATGACTATATGTATTTAATGTCAGTAAACTCATAAGCTTTATATAAATTTATTATGGCTATCTTCTAATATTTCTTTCCTTTTTGAAGGAGCAATAACTCTATAGAAATCTGGAATGTGGAAAATGCACCATTTATTGAATGTACTATAGCTGGTCATGCCGAGAACTCAGTGGAAAGTATACTCTGGATTGATTCCAGACTGTTTTCTACAGGTCTTCAAGGTGTGGTAATTGAGTATGATTTAAAAACATTGAGTGTTAAACATGAGGTCATAGTGATAGGAGGAGCAGCCTGGTGCATGGATGTAAATCAAGAGAAGACTCGCTTGGCCGTTGGCACAGAGGACGGATATATCAATACTTTTACTGTACATAAAGATAAACTGATTTATGAGAGAATATTTGATAAGCAGAATGGAAGAATTTTATGTATTAAATGGGATAACACGGGTGAGATGATTTATACAGGTTCCACAGACACCATCAGAGTATGGAGTGCCATATCTGGACATGCAATACATAAAATGACAACTTCTAAAAATAATATAAAGGAAGAGACTATAGTTTGGTGCCTTGCAGTCACCGATGATAATATAATAATATCCGGTGACTCTCTTGGCTTTTTAAGCTTCTGGGATCCTCAGATGGGAGTCCTAATAGAGTCTCATGAAAGTCATACAGCTGATATATTAGCTATCACCTTGTCTCATGATATGAATGTGGTATATTGTGCGGGTGTAGATCCAGTTGTACGGAGCTTTTGCAAAATTATCATGAAATCAAGTGGAAAACCTCAATGGGTGAAAGGAATTGAGAGGAGATTACACGTTCACGATGTCAGAGCACTTGTAGAAGCTAATGGAAAACTTTATTCGGCTGGGGTAGATGGGTACCTTGCTGTATCAAGTTATCCACCAAAAAATCTTGTAAAATATCCTCCACTACTGCAATCACCCTGTGCCATAATTTGCCGAAAATCTAGATGTATCTTATTACGTTATAGAAACTATTTAGAATTATGGAGACTTGGTTCAGCTACTAAAGATCCTCCAGAATTAGTACGTTCTTCTATGCTGCATCAATTGGATGAAGAACCCATAAAGCTACTGCAATTACAAACAAAGGGTGACGAAAGCATCATCTCTTGCGCCATTAACAAGGATTCGAAAACTATCGTGTACTCGACAGACACTCATGTCAGAGTTTTCAATTTTGACGTGATAGAAGGAGATGCTATGTTATGTAGAAACGATACTGATTTGTCTATGAAACGAATACAAAAGATGCTTTTTAGTCCAAATGGCAAGTTATTTGTCACTATTAACAACGACGGTAATGAGAATACCGTAACGCTATTCAAAGTGGATAAGAAGAGCTTGAGTTTGATTGGATCATTCCAGACGACAAAGGAATCCATTGAAAATATCAGTCTCATGTGTTTTTCTCCAGACAACAAGTATCTTGTATGTGCAGATCGGCAATGCGGAATTGCCATGTATTTTATTGGTGATGGTATAATGGCAGAGTCGCTCAAGGCATGGCGATTACCCAAGTATAGTTGTCCAGCGACGGCAATAGCCGTGCAAAAAAATACGCTAAATCTGGTCATAGTATATTCTGACCATAAGGTAAATACAGCTCAATATATATGGTACAATTTAAAATGAGTAAACGCAAATCATGCATTACGTTCACGTTAAAGTAACTGACTCGAATATGCACTATCATAAAGTGCTACTGTGCAACGTTTAATGACCTGCGGCAGTAAAAATTCGCAATTTACTGTTAACTACTATGGTTTTATTTTTACGCGACGTTACATATAATTGCTCTATAATCCCGTTATTGAATTATCCGTTCATATAGACTTTATGAAGTTCTACAGTTTATTACCTTTTAATATAAGCAATATTAAATTTTAAAACTTACAATGAGATATGTTAAAAAATCGTATAATCTAAATTAAAAGCTTTTGAAATAGTAATTCTAAAATTAATATCTTGAAACGGGCACAATCGAAGTTTTCAATATTTTAAGATATCTATTAAGATATCTATTAAGATTCTTGTTATTAATAATTATGCAAATAATAATTCTTTTTCAGGTCGTCGAATACAATATTCCTACGAAGAGTTACACAGAGTTTTCTAATCATTTGCAAAGCCGGTTATCGAAGCAGTGGTTGACGCGTCCATTCCCAATAACAAACATTATATTCGACCCACGCAATGAAAATATTATAATCATGCAGGACGATTTAAGCGTGTATATTATTAATAAAAGCAGCGAATTATCGGAAAAAGAGGTAAAAATTTTTAAGCGTGAAAATGGAGAAAGTGCAGAAGATAGCAATTCGATTTCCAGCTCACAATCTCAACATACATTTCAAGTTGCCAAGAAATATAAGGTAATATTTCTCATTTAAAAGATATTTTAAACAATAATGGGAAAAAGAGAAAGAAGGAATTATAATATTTTAATATTTTATATTTGGAGAAATTATAATATTTTATTATTTTTAAATTTGCAGCACCTTGTTTACTTAAATTGGCTGAATGATGAAGAGTTGGTAGCGGTTGAGGTAAATCCTACTTCCTTATTGGAGAAATTACCACCTACGTTAAAACAGAAATTCTTTGGTATATAATATTGTACACTGCGACTATTAATAATAACAGTCGAATAAATTTAATATCTATTTTTATATTTTATATAATTAGAGTTTGCTATTTCAAACGCGTTATTTTGATATTTTAATATCATTTTCTTTGTTATTTTGATATTTTAATATCATTTTCTTTGTTATTTTGATATTTTAATATCATTTTCAATATATCCGACAGTTATGATATAATTATTCTTAGAATAATTTAAAATAAAAATTTCACTATATAAAGAAATAATTGATTAAGAATTCTCGATGATATGTAAATAACAAATTCAAAATATATAAGTGGTCATGAGAGTTCCTGGTAAGTGACATTCTAATTAAACGTAAAATTTATTAATTAATAGTTAAATTATTACATAATTAAACGATTGATATGTACAAACGTTAATTATTTAATTATATATTGATTTTATTGTTAATTAAAAAATTATATTTTTATTAATTTGCATCAATTACTTTGCGTTGAACTTTTATCGCCAACTTTTACGACCAGTATATAGTTGATTCTTATATTTAAGACCGTCTTAAGTAGGTAACAGGCTCAAGATATTATAAACTAATCCTAGAGTAATATTAGCATCTTAAGCTACTTAAAACGATAGCTTACTTAAAACGATTTTGAAATAAGAACTATGAAGAAATAAGACATAAAATATATAAGATATAAAATATAAGACAAGTAGAAGTAAATAATGGTTAAATACTTATAAACAAAAGTTAAAAAAGGAGCATATAGCCAATACGCCGATTATTTGTTGCGATGATATATTTAAAATTCAATCATTACAAATTGAAATTCATAGATGTTTCAGCCAATATTCAGCTTTCTTCAGTATGTTTTACTACAATTTTAAATCGGAAGTTAAATAAGTTAAAAATTACAATTTAAAAATTATAAGAAATTAAATCTCAGTCCAATTATAATGTGCGACGGTCAGTTAATATAAGAAGTTGTGTGTATGAAACCATATAAAGTTCTTGTGAAATAGTTGATTTTTGTGTGATTATTACATGTTGGTTCGCTATTAATTGCAAATCTTCGTAAAGAATTTCCAAGTTCTAATTTGAATTTAATTACAAAGTTATAAAGATTTTTTTAATACATGATTATAAAGATAGTACAAATGATTACTTAACATACCTTTATTCGTATGTAATAGGAGTTATGATTATTCACTGGCAATTTTTTATTCTTTATAAGTTTAATTTGAATTTTTAAGGATGGAAGAAACTTTCTACAATAGTATATTACTTGTTAATAGAATTTTTGTGTTTCTCTGTATTCTGTTCTTCTGCATTTATATTAACTAGAAAAATTAAGGAGAAAATTAGAGGAGTGGGATGAAAGTTGTGAATAGGAGGTTATTCATTTAATTGAGACAAGTATAATTGTCAAGATGATGACTCCTCTTATGTGAAGCAAACTAAAAGAAAACTTAAAACTCGAATCAAAGAACACAAAGCAGATATTAATAAACTATCTAATTTATTATCTGTTGTATCTTGTGAATTAACAAAGATCATGCCTTAGATTGGAATATTTTAATCTTAAAGAGAACCATCATATTACAAAAGAACAATTTCTGAGATGATATACATTAAGAAACAAACATCAGAAATAAGCAAAGTGATTGATTGATCGATTACCAGAATTACTTGCCCCTATTAAACGAATAATCTTCTTCTTACAATCCATCTCATTCCTTTAATTTTCTCCTTAATTTTTTTAGCTATATAATATAAATACAGAAGGACAGAACACAGAGAAACACAAAAATTCTATTAACAAGTAACATACTAGAAAGTTTCTTCCATTTTTAAAAATTCAAATTAAATTATAAAGAGTGGAAATCAATGCATAATTGTAACTCTTATTATATACAAGTAAAGGTATGTTAAATAATCGTTTGTACTATCTTTATAATTATGTATTAAAAAAATCTTTATAACTTTGTAATTCAAATTAGAACTTGGAAATTCTTTACGACACGAAGATTTGTAATTAATAGCGGACCAACATTGGAATAGTCACACAAAAATTAACCACAACCACATTTCACAAGAATTTTATATGGTTTCATACACTCAACTTTTTATATTAACTGATCATCGCACATTATAATTGGACTAAGATTTAATTTTTTATAATTTTTAAATTGTAATTTTTAACTTATTTAACTTCCGACTTAAAATTGTATAGTAAAACATACTAAAGAAGGCCGAATATCGGACGAAACGTCTATGAATTTCAATTTGTAATGATTATTTTAAATATGTGACATCGCAAATAATCAGCGTATTGTCTGTATGCTCCTTTTTTAACTTTTGTTTATAAAATATAAGAGTTTATATTTTTCTTCTATCAGTTATAATATTCGTCATTAAAATTTGTGCGAATTTAGTTTCTACACGAAACAATCGCTCATTGATTCGTATTTTCGATCTTTTTGAATATACTTCTAGAATCTTCAATTATTCTTCGATTATTCTCGAACTTTAGTCAGTCATGAAACGCGCCACAGTGACTGTAGAGTCGCATTCAAATCCCGCAAATCTCCACATTTTCTGCCATTTTTATTGCTTAAAAACGAATTTCATGCGCAAATAATTAACGCAAATATTTCTTGAAAAAGATTTTTGCAACGCGCAAGTATTATTACAATTTTTCGTGTTCACAAATTATAATTTTTAATTTCAACGGACGATCTACTTTCATCAACATGGGATTTTTCGGACACTCTTCGCACATTTCATCAGAATAACAACAGGTATATAATTATTGCCAAATAAGTAAATTTTTATTCTACAATAAACTACGCTAATCATATTTCTCATAATTATTTATGTTACTTCACTCATTTCTAACAATTTTTGAAATATTTCAAATTTTACTTTTACGAGAAATAACTACGGCCATTTTGTCGCTGCTTCCATTCGTTACTTCGAGAGTCGTGAGATGGCTCTTTGTTAGTTCTTGAATCGCGATCAGTCATGAAACGCGCTGAACGGCGATTACTGAACAATTATAGGTATATCGTATTCGAATCTGCTTCATATTTCGCTGTAATATTTATTACATGAAAGTGAATCTTACGCAAATAATTATCGAAAATGCTTCCCGTAAAGTCAGGTCTATCGTAACATTTCGAGTGTTGTGTGAAGTTGATTTTAGCCGTTACGTTTGTAGTTGAGTATATAGTTTTAAAACTTAAAGTGAAATTTAAATATGATGATAGATAATGATTTTTCGCGAACACGAGAAAGAAATAAGAAATAAATCCATGATTTTAACGATCTGTTCTGCTTGAAAAAAATTTATATTCGCTTCTCGCGTTTCAAAATATATCGAAATAATAACGATCGCATGACTTTTCAAATGTGTGCATATATATATTTTTTCATTTTATATTAACTATGCTAATCTTTTCTATAATAATTTAAGTCTTTCGACTATTTCCAGTGTTTGCTAAAAATATTTTGAATCGTATTTCTCCGCGAGGTAACTACGGCCATTTTGTCGCTGTTTCGACTATTCGTTACTTCGAGAATCATGAGATGGCTCTTCGATAGTTCTCGAATCGCGGTTCAGTCACGAAACGCGCCGCGGCGATCGCTGAATCGCATTCGAATTAGTTCTATATTTCCTGCGACATTTATTGTCTGAAAGTGCATCTTGCGTGAAAATAATTATCGCGAGTGCTTCCCATAAAATTGGATTTCCGTAATGCATCGAGTGTGTGAAATTGTTACGTGATTTCGACATTCCGCTCTATATGGAATTTATCAAGAATGCTCTCTTCGCGTATTTCATCGACTTGCATTGGATGCTTAATTATTGCCAGGTGCGTGTACATTTCGTTCTATAATTGACTGAGCCAACTATATTTTTTATAATGACTTGCTATTTCGGCCATTTCTAATAAAAATGTTTACTAAAATATTTAAATTTCACTTCTCTGCGATAGTGAAATTTAATTGCGGCCATTTTGTCGACGCTTCGATCTTTCGATACTTCGAGAATCGCAACATCGTTCGAATGTCGGTCTGTAGAATGCGACGCAACGATATATCGCTGAGTTGCATCCATCATATTTCGCAATCGCTAGTGTCTAAAAATAAATTTTGTACGCGAAAAATTATTGCAAATAGTTTTCGTAAGTATCGGTTTAAAGTTCGTCCTAACTCATTAAATATCGCGTTTAATTATTATATTATATTACGACAATCTGTATGCCGCAATTGATTAAAATCTTCATACATTATAATAATATAATATAATTAATGTTTTTTTTTTTTTTCAAAGTGCGAGTCGTACACAATAAAAAATGTTTCGTATTTGTATTGGTCACTCAAATTCTTGTTAAAATTTTACGTTAAATTTTTAACATATTTAACTGTTAATTTAACATAATGTAACTGTATGTTATTTGAATATTTTATGTTACATTGATTAATATTTTGACTCAACATTTCTTATAATTAGTGTTAAAAATAATTTATGAATAAGTGAATAAAAGCAAATAATATACAAATAATTTAAAATGTATTTTAAAACGTAAATTTGAAGATAAGTTTTTAATAAAGTACGTGTTAATTTAATATATCATAAATTTTAATTTTATTAGAGAAATATACTTCCACAGTTTGTTTACAAATTGTATTAATATTACATTTTTTGTATTAATTTTTTTACATATTATTTGTGTTATCTTTAATATATTCTTGTGTTAAATTAACAAAAAAATTTGAGTGGACCGTTTCAAAAATGTGAAATGTGCTAAAACGTAAATTTTTTAACTGTAAATATATATATATTTTTATATAAGATAAATATAATTATTACTGTTAATATGTACTGTTATATAAGTAATAACTATATAGAGTTCCTATTTCCTTAACCATAATTATTTTATCATGCAGTTATAAATATCAAATTTTTTTTATTCTTAATATAAATGTCTATATGCGTCTACAAATTAACTATATTTGATTATTTTATAATTTATTACTTTGATAATTTCTAGCAATCGCTAAAATTTTCGATTTTATCTGTTATTCTATTAAATAATACAATTAATTAATTAAGATATTATTATTTTTGTGTATACATTAATTTTTATAATAAGAAGAGTTTGTTGTTGACAGTTTCAGTATTTTCAAACTTACAATAAGTTTTCTGTGTATATTTTCAGAATTTACTGTTATTATGCCTGACGTTGTCGACAGTTTTCATATATCACTCTAAATTTGAATGTTGTTAGACTTAGTTCACACAAACACACACACACACACACACACACACACACACACACACACACACACACACACACACACACACACACACACACACACACACACACACACACACACACACACACACACACACACACATTGTATTAATTTTAATATTTATAATTTCAATGTTTCAAATAGTCTGTAAAATATTATATTACATATTTCGGTGAAATGTTTTTATAAATCAAAAAAGGTCCACAACATCAATGTTTTTCAATTATTCTTGGAAATTTGATAATTAAAATTTCATACAAGACTGATAGTTTTTAGTATTTATAATGATAATAATTAAATTGACGATATAATTAACATATTTTAAACTTCGATCCAAGAAAAATTTCTCACAAAAATTATTTGTTAATTATATTTAATATAAAAGGAATAATCCATTATTTTTCTATCCTCTTGCTCACTCTTTAAAAAAAAAAACGTTAGCATAGAGAGAATAAGAAAAGTTTGATCACAAAGTTTTGTATTTATTAAATTATTAATAACGTATTAATCTATATTTAGAAACAAACTTTGGAGTTTATATGGTTATATGGTTATATTTTATTAAATACTAAAAAAAATAATTATCATTATATAAATATCATTATTTTTCAAAATAACTACCTTTAGCTTTAAGACGCTTTGGAAATATATCAACGATAACCGCGTATTTTTCCACATATAAATTTTTCCAGATAGCCATATTTATAGAATGGTCTTCAGTTCATCAACCGATGAAAATCTTTTGTTGCAGAGTCTTTTTAGCATTTAATAAGATGTAACTAACTCTCCAAAGTTGTTTTTTAAATATCCAAGTAGTAAGCTGATATTATTTGTCATTTTGACGTTAAAATGATGACATATAGCGTTAGCTTGATACTTGGATATGATACTTGAATGATTTGATAAATACACAAAACTTTATGACAAAATTTTTTTATTATTCTCTATGTTTTGATACGCTATTTCTGGATGCTCAAGGCTTCTTTCAACCTAGAAATATAAATTTTTGTTGTATTGTGCGTAATTCCGGGGTATCCGCGGGAGGGTCGATCGTCCACTTTGGTGAGATGTAGAAACGACCCATGAATTCCAAGCTGTATTCCGTGCGGGATGAACGATGGCCGATCTGGGCGGATGTCGTCCTAGGGAAGGCTGGTGAAGCTTTCAAAGGAATCGGCGAACGTTCGGCTACGTCTTCCGGTGGGTCACGCTCGAAAGCATTCGCCGGAAGTCCTGCTTTTCTGCATTTCTCCGCCAGCACCTACGGTCAGTGACACGGCAGACACATTGAAATTCGTCTGCGGTTCGCATGTTCTTTTTCTTTTTTTTCTGCCGTACGCGACTCGCCAACCAACAGAGTTTTTAAGGTACCTGGTTGAAAAATTGCCCGGTCAGATGCTCGTACTTCTGCGGCCACGAACATCGCGACAAACTTTCGAGGAAATTCGTTTCCTTGCTGAAAATATTAACGAAATAATCATCTGCACTTCATGCATAAGAATGAGTCTATTATCATTATATTAATGAACTATTAGGTTTGTTTTGTATTGCTGTATTAGATTGTATTGGAACTTTCCTTTTCATTTTCGCTAAATTTAAATCATACAGTCTTAGTCCAAAATATTAGTTCTAATATTACTTTATTAACCATTATTTAAAAAGCTTTTAGCTCAATTGATTTATGACATTTGCTGTAAATTATCCTTTTTTTCAAGAACCATTTAAATTTATGCACAACATCGGTAATTAATAAGTAACTATGTGCGGATGAAAGAATTTTAGATAAATGAGAAAATATAGATATCTAATATTGTTAGCTAGAGCTGTATCTATTTCATTTTAATTACAATACAAAAAGTATATATAATAAAAGTATATATAAATACTACTTCAGCTATTATAAAAACAAACTTTTGTTATAAAACTATTGTTATACTTTCCATAACAAATGCATTACCGAATATTATCAGCGGCCACTTCGTTTTTTAAGACATCACCACGTTTTGTTATAGAGATTACCCTCTCGGTCACTTTCTTGATTTCTTTATCTTGTTTTTCTTCAGCCATTCGGGTGGATGTTTTCGCTCGACGAACGAAGTCTTCAATATTGAATCCGATTAAAGCATATGCGCGGTTTGTTCGATACCTCAGATTGTTACTATAGTTATCGCGCGCGGTAATATTGAAATTCCCTGCATTTTCATATATAGAACCTTTCCATCGCTTTAATTCATTCAATAATTACATCGTGAATGAAATCTTTGCAATGAAAATATGAAGTTACACGTCTAAAGTGTCTTTTTATGGGCAATTTCGAATTTTCGAGTTATATCCAATATTGACGCGATTTTTTATAGACCTCGTAAATTTTTCAATTTTGCCATATCTAATATATATCGGACTATTCCGAAAGAATATCGAAATCAAAATGATAAAATAGATGGAAATTCCACTTCGGTGGAAGATCTCGTAAATCCGTTATTCGGTATTTGTCACGATCGCGATAATTCTGCGGTTACAAAGCTAGACAGGGATAAGCACCAGAAACTCTTCTTCGATTGTCGAAGTGGCCGGGAAATAATCAAGCGAGCGACGATAGCGTCTATCTGAGCCTGAGTACGTCTGCATCGAGGTCGTCTCAAGTCGATGTTCGAGTGTATGAGAACGTACGACCGAAGGATATACTGTGTAGAGTGTACATCAAGGTAGAGAGAAAGAGAGAGCAAAGGAGAAAGACGCATTTATTAACAGAGGAGATGGAGAAAGAGAGAGAGAGAGAGAGAGAGAGAGAGAGAGAGAGAGAGAGAGAGAGA
>NW_012130066.1:391799-396774 GCF_000143395.1 Atta cephalotes
GAGAGAGAGAGAGAGGAGTTCGTGGGTGTAGAGACACGGCGGGGTGCGCTGTAAATTACAAGCGGAGCGCCAAACCGCTATGGTCTTCTCTCGGTGGCGCAGGGGTGTCTAGACGTATAGATAATGCCGGGTTGGCTTGTGCGGCGGGGTAGACGCAAGCTAGACGGTCCCCGGTTGATCCAGTCAGCCGAACCAGCCAGCCAGCTACTACCCGAACCAGCCAGCCAGCCAGCCAGCCAGCCAACCAGCCAGTCAGCCGGGTTGCGCTAGACACATCGACCATGTTCCGTTTCTCTTCGTTTCTCTCGTTTGCACTATCTAGCTATCTATCTGCATCTCTTTCTCGCGTCCGCTACGATCTACACGGTGGTCCCAAATTAAATAGCTTTTAATTTAGCGAACTGCAACAAATCGACGCAGTCGATTTCTTCATGGTAAAAATTCAGTTGATAAGTTTCGCTGTTAATAAATCTCGTTAGGTATTATATTCTGTCCTTGATCGCAGATTTTTTTTATAACTTCAATTAAAAAGATCATTGAAATGTGACAATATTTGCAAAAAAAAATATTTTAATCGTATTACTTTCGTAAAATTAATTTTTGTGTTTTCGTATTTTTTATATTAATCATTATTTTATATAGTTTTAAATAAACTGCAACATTTCGCATATCATATAATCTGAAAGATTTTATCTTGTGGAAGATTAAATTTTTTTATAATGAAAAACTTTATTTTTTATTTTATGAAATTAATAAAGTTATAAAGAAAGATTAGGTGAAATGAAGAATGAACATAAAAATTGGTTTAATTTGGAAGCACCCTGTATGCGCATTGACTGCGTCCTCGTCTTCCTCGCCTATATATGCAACGCAACCGGATTTCCTATCGTTCTCGTCGCGCCAGCCAACTCACGGACGAGAGGGCTTCCTCACCTCTCTCATGCATTCGGCGCGTCCAGGAGATGCAAATCCCCAATAGCATCACCTGATATCCAAGATCCCATTGGCAGCGATCGTGACGTGGATGATGCACGAGACCATCGCCCGACCGCCAACCGCTCCTCTTACCTCGTCTCTCTCTCTCTCTCTCTCTCTCTCTCTCTTTATTTCTCTCGACACTCCCACCAGCAGTCACTCGTGTATGCACCACGAGCACATAGAATTATTCCGTTTCTCCGCGTGCCAGAAATTTCTCTCTCCTTCGTCACGTCCTAGAAAACACTCGATCCTTGAACGCAATTGCTACACACTCTCATGCTGATTGCAATAGCTGCAATCTCGATCGGAAAAATAGATACTTACCTACGTCGCTCACAACTCTTGCAAAATATCTGAATTGTCATAGTAGGAGGACCAGAAAGTTTATTGCAAATGATATTTGGTGCTTCTTTATTTATTTAATTTATTCTTTATGTTAATAGAAATAATCTGATTTTTTTAAATTTATGCTTAACATCTATATTATAATTTGAGCGACATCGAAACTATCGTACTGTGATTTAAGTCGAAAATAAAAAAGTTGTTACTACGCAGAAAAAAAATGCCTGGTTGAATTAATTAGAATTTTGAAAATAGGATGAATCAGAATTTTCTGGTTAAATCTACTGGAATCCTAATAATTGTGATGACCGGACTGATACAATCAGAATTTTCTCATTTTCTTCATTTTCAACCAGATATATTTTATAGAAGAAAAACATTAAGTTAATATCTCATATTTTCAGATCTCAGCTTTTAATTGCTAGAACCTTTTTTAAAGTACTATTACATATTCATTGGAAAAGAACTTTGTCAATTATATCGAAATTTTAAAAATGATAACGTAATTGCTTCATAGAGTTAATATTATTGTGGTACAAAACTATTATTTTTTGTTCTATATAAAATGTCCTATATAAATGTCTATATAAAGTTCTATAAAAAAAATGCTCTATATAAAATGTCTTATTCTGAAATAAAGAAGTTGTCGTGTACATAAGATCAACAGTATCATGACAATAGCATCTCACATCGTTGCGACTGGTACTAATGTCTAATGCCCATATTACACTACTCATTGGAGACTAAGGATTGTGAATTGAGAATTAGAATTCAGCCAATTAGAATAAAATGGATTAAAATTAAGATTACCTGATTGGTTGAATTCTAATCCTTAATTCGCAATCTCCAATGCTTACTGTGACACGGACATATATCACATCTATGCGATGCAACTGATTTTACATAAAATTTTTCTTACGTTTTTTTTCGAAAAAAAAACGAACGTTAATGACGTGTGTGTCATAATATATGTACTAAGATACTTCGATCGCGATGTAACTGGATGTAAAGGAAGAATGGGCCCGGCATATTAAGTTAGGTCACGAAGCTAACACGTCGCTAAAAGTAACGCCGTAATCGTTTTCCGTATTTTTCACCGACATTGTCCTTCTCACTGCCGTTCCGCCAGGACGTGGTTGTTTATCACAACGGGCTATAACAAAGGATTAAGAGCACGAGATACGGCGACCAACATCTATATCCTCTTTTCTCCTCTCATCTGCATCTCCTAAACGCGACGATGGGCAATGTGGCAGTCACTGTCTTTCGCTAATCGCGGTGGCGTTTTAATCGGCCGACTCTCCAATGCATAAATCCACGTTAAATAATACGCAGTTAACAGCGCCATTAAGCCGTTCGAGATACCACCGTGAAACCGAGAACGTGAGCCGTCGCTCTCGCAAAGTCAGTATTTATCGATACGAAACGGCCGGTGTCATTCGCGGACGATGGCGCAATGTCGCGACGCGCTACTGAGAAATATTGTATCGCTTTGGTAGTTCGACCCATTCACAACTAACCAGAGCGAACGAATACTACACTTTACGATCCCATTCTGTCACTTTCATTGCTTTCCTCGTAAATCGCTCAAAACAGAAAACACTCCTGAGTTAATCCGATGCAGCGCTATATGCATCGAGAATTAAAGTCGCGAAATGTTTTAAAAGTTTTAACGCGAAGATAAAATTGTCATCCTAATTACTAAAACAATTGCAAAAATAAACTAAATTCTTATCTTTGATTTTTGACGGAAATTTAAAGTATATGTATTAAAATTGAATAACTTTGTTTATTTTTTATATATTCACACTTTTTCAAATTCCAAATTAATACAACAACAGCCTTTTTGGTTTAAACATATTTGACTTTATATCGAATAGATGTAGATTATATTGATTCTATACTGTTTCTCAAATATATTTTTACGTTTTATATTCTTTATATTTTTCCTAAATGATCTTTTTTTACTTAAATTACAGATATTATCTAACGGTAGCGATGACATATTTCATTAATTAAAAGAGCTGTGCTGTAAATACTATTGTACATAGAAAAGAAATCAAAAAACGTCAGGGAATCATATATAAAAGATAAAATAAAATTTTAGATAAAAATTAGAAATGATATCCATGTGTTTGACATGTGTCGCGATACCAAAGAGTATAATTAATAAAATAAAAGTGGTAAAAGCTTTTTGGATAGGGATATCTGTTTCATACTACTTGATATAAAGTAATATTCTGGGTTAAAATAGGTTATTATTGAAATTATACTGTGACAAGTTCCATCATTAAAATAGGGATTATCAGAAATCAATTATTTGGAACATCGATTTTCACTAAAGTGACATTAACTTAAGTGACTCTCGTCAATTATTATCGATTTCTTTGGACAAATATTTTATAGTGGTACTATCGATCATTACGTTTTGTCAGCGACAATCTTGGCGTTCGTTCAGCACCAAGATGAGTAAAGGATTCTTTACATAGAAGTCGTAGAAGGTCGTGAAGTCTTAAGTCGTAGGAAATTGACTAATTCTAATCAGGTATTCTCCTTATATTTGATTGTGATTGGTTAGTTTCCTAATTAAGACTCCACGACCATCTGTGACTTTTATGTAGAGGACCCTTTAAAAATTCAAAACGGATACAACTCGTTAATCAACTGACCTGAATTCGTGCGTTCTCGTTGGCAAAGAGAAACGAGGGAAATATCTTGTTTTCGATGGCTTAATGCCACAATGTGATTTGTTTCTCAGTACTTTCTCAAACGATCGTCGGAAACGATTCGAGTCGTGGCTACGATAATCTTATCATGGTGCCGTTCTTCGTACCAAATTGGTTTCGTTAATCATGAGACGCGACGTGTTCCGCTCTTAACGAACAAATCCTCTTTGATTTCAATTATGAAATGCTGAGAAAGTATAATTCGGAGATATTTCAGAGGGTGGAAAGATACGTGATAGTTCGGTTTTCCGGAGTAACGCGGCCGATTGTAAAGCTACAGCTGTGCAGCAATAATCATAACTCGCAAGGACGCGTAGCTACATACAATAGTATTCCTCCCCCTTACTCTTCCATCACGGTTTCTTCCTTTGCTTTAATGACGACTGCGACAATCAACGCGGCATCTGCACCGCCGCCGTCGCCGCATTCGCGACCGCGCGATCCAATCTCATCCGCGTGTACGATGAACTTTTTACAGCTTCAATGCTCTCGCTCGCGAGGTCACAAACCTCTCGGGGGTGTGATGGGCACCCACTCTTCTTCGCGAATTACGCGAAAACAGTAGTCCTCCGGCAGACAGTTTTCTCGGCGCGACACCGCATCGAAATGACTCACTATTTCCGTGTCTCGGTCGTGAAACAAGAAGTTAACACCGCCTCTCGTTTACAGTCGTCTTCCCTTTACAGTCGCCTTAGTCTAAAGGACCCGACGAGATCTTATCTCATTTGATTTCTGCAGATTACATTTATGCACTCGTCCGGTGCTCCGAGAAAAACAGCAATGGTAACTCTTATTCGCTCTTATTCGCAAAAATTACATAAAGCGTAAGCCAATAACATCTGTAATGTCGTCTGTAAGGTCTTCTTCGTCTTGATATTAAAAAAAAAAAATATATATATATATATATATATATATATATATATATATAT
>NW_012130066.1:397855-401481 GCF_000143395.1 Atta cephalotes
CCGTTTATAATAATATAAAAAAATATATATTTATATACACTATCGTGAAAAGTTTCCGAAACTTAAAATTCAAACATAATATTCAGGTCATCGTAATTCGGAAAAATATCATCGCAGACAAAAAAATAAAAAAAGCATTTTAAACCTTGAAACTTATACTTTAGCATGCTTTTGAATGCTTTTCAAAAAAATTTTGTCTTTATAGACAATATATATATATCTTAATAAATATATCTTATATATCTTAATAAATATCACGTTATTGTATTTCTTAAAATTACGTACATTTAACAGTGCGCAGTTTGATAAGAAGTTTTTTCTCATAAAGTTCAATATTTTTGAAAAATGATACAAAGGTACCTTTAAAATGCTTTCAAAAAAATGTTCTTGACTGAATTATGCGTCATTGAGATTAAATCTGCATAATTCACAATCAACATTAAAATTCGATGAAATATACCATCGTAAAAAATTAAAGAAGTGAGTTTTGAAACTCGAAATTTGTTCTTTAATAAGCTTCATTTTTAAATTTAATTCTACAGACTCGAGAAGATAAAATTTTTTGTGATGATTTTTTACCAAATTTTACCGTTGATTATTTAGCAAAACAGGTTTAGCTTCAATATTGCGTAATTTAGTCAAGAAAAATCATAAGAAAATTTAAAAAAAACATTTTGGAGGTAAATCTTGTGTACTATTTTTCAAAAATATTGAACTTTTTGAGAAAAAAACTTTTTCAAACTGTGCACTGTTAAATGTACGTAATTTTAAGAAATACAATAACGTGATATTTATTAAGATACAGAACTGTAAAGATAAAATTTTTTTGAAAAACGAAAATCATAAGCAGGCTAAAGTATAAGTTTCAAATTTTGAAATACTTTTTTATTTTTTTGTCTGCGATGATTTTTTATCGAATTACGATGACCTGAATATTATGCAATTTTAAGTTCCATGTCCGAAAACTTTTCGACGATAGTGTATATAAACATAAAATTATATAAATATTTTTTCAAAGGATAAAACAAATGCGTAACGTCATTTTTACATTTCTCTAAAATTGCATAATACAAAAAATATTATCTTCTTCCCTCGTAGATCTCTCACGTTATGTTCAATATTATTCATTATACAAAGAAAGTTGATATTACTCCTAATAAAACTGAGAATTTTCAAGAAGATAATTTAATGATTCACTGAAATGTGCGCATATGATAAGATGAATTAGACATAACAAAATCAGGCGATATGTACAAATAATTTATTACGTTTTTCTCGATGTGCATGTATTTAATTCGATGAAAACATCGGCCTTATCATACACGACTTTTATCGTTCGATGCCTTCTCGTGTAATGTCGAGTCACACAGGCTGCCTTCCGTAAAAAATACACAGGAAATCGCGTGAGATCTTAAAATAGCAGAAAATAGCGGAAATTGATTTTTAAGAAGAGATATTTACTTGGAAGAGAGATATTTAGTTTTTTTATTACTATATTTTGCATATATGTGTGTGTCTGAAATAGACTCAATGATTTACTGTGACCTTTATCTTACGCATACATCTAATTGATAAATGCATACGGGACTTTGATAGAGAAGATGACATCATGGTATAACATAGTATATATTATTTGTCAAGCATATTGCTCAAACATGCCTAGACTTTACATTACGACATTCACGCTTTTGAGAACTTGTCGCATCTCCGGACTTGTACACAAAAGTTTGCTTGCATTTGCGTGTGTCATTTATGCAACGTGCGAGTTATACTAAGACTAATTATTACGGTAAATTTTGTCGAAATAACTTTCATCAACAAAATAAAATTTTTAGAAAAAGAAATTACATTAAAAATAAAATTAAAAATTACAAAGATATTATTTTGTTTTAATTTTAAAGGATCACAATTTTTGTGCTCTAAAAAAATATAATTATTCTACCAGTGAAACAGATACGTATGTAAATGTATATGCGCATAAAGGATGGTTTGTTGCAATACGTAAAAATTTTACATTTGAAAATAATTTCGTTGGAATTGTCCAAAATAATTATGTAGGACGCTCAAAGTGGTAGAATATTAAAATTTTTTGTAATAATATCATCGTACTTGAGATATTCCTATGTAATTATTGTGATGGTCTAATAAAATCATTTTCAGATCTATATTTATAGCTAAAGTTTTAGATACTTTATCAAAATCGTTTCATACGTGAATAGAAAAGGAAGACGTTCATTTCTTGCATTTATATGTTAAATATCGATTCTCAATTGTTTTATCTGATTAAGGAATATCACGCTGAAGAAATTGAAATATAAATATTTAGTTTTAAGTTTCAGTTTTAGTTTTAGTTTTAAAAGTCTTTATATAAACATTTATTATTGAATTAATTTCAAATATTTATATGTCGATTTCTTCAGCGTGGTGTTCCTTAATTAGATAAAATAATTAAAGAATGGTATTTATTATAAAAATGCAAGGAATGATCTATTATTTCGCGATTTCAAGGTACGACGTAGAACGATCGTTCCGCCATCGACTTTCGGACGGAAGTGCTTAAATCGCACTTTAATTCTATTCGTCGGAGCACGACGCCTTACGTACGTGGAGAAATTCCGAAAAAAGGCAGATCAAAGCGGCAAGCAACAGCAGGGCTGTCCGCTGCAGATGCGAGACGCGAGACGCGAAATCCATCGCCGAAAGGAAGACGAAACGATTCGAATAAAAGCTGAAATCCTCGGAACCACCCTACGAAAGCGCCAAGTATCACGTCCGCCACTCTGTACGGCATCCCCTCGTAACCCGTCCCCCTCGACTACCTTTTTCCTCCATTTCTGCTAGTGCAATTCACCCGCGCCAGACATCAGACGTCCTCACCGTAGCCGCAGCCACAACAGTTATAACAGTTGACGTTTTTGTCCCTCGTTTCATCACTGCTACGTTCTCGCATTGTCTCGCGAAAAGATCTCTTTTTTTTTCTTCTCTCGCTCCTGTTCAAACAGTTTATCTGATTATCTAGCTACTTGCAGTTCGTTTGGTCTTCAATTAACGTTTTAGTCCGCCATTGTATCCACGTCATTGAGAAAGCGCTTCATTAAGTTCTGTCTTATTAAGTATGAACGCATAATTCTCCGAATATTATTATGAGTATCGCTTAAAGTGGAATTGACATAGCCGACGAAGCTTATATTTAGAATGTTTCGATATTCTCATCGATACCAAAATATTGCAAACTTATTTTTGATTTATTTATTTACAGTACCTACACTGTTCTATCAGTTCTTTTTACGAAAAATAAATTAAAAATAAATCTTATCTCTGAAAAAAATTCTTAATTAATTGAGGCTAATTGTTCTTGTAGATTTTTTGAATATTTACATATGAGAATTTTTTAAAAGTAAAGTTTTTTTTATTATTTCTATTTTTAACGTTTATAGGAAGAAATTTTTTTTTTATTATTAATATCGATATTATCTTGCTGATGGGCTGAGAAACACTAGAGAGTCAATCTAACACATAATATTGTTTTCCTTTTATGGATGCAATCGTATCATATACACACACACACACACACACACACACACACACACACGCGCGCGCGCGCGATATATATATATATATATATA
>NW_012130066.1:403716-407281 GCF_000143395.1 Atta cephalotes
ATATACACACACACACACACACACACACACACACACACACGCGCGCGCGCGCGGATATATATATATATATATATATATTCATCGCCGAGACTTGCAAGGTCGCCGTCAAGGTGCTTCGTTCTCGAAAATGGATCGATGCGACCGTCTCGAAGAAAAGCGTTTATAATTCATAGGAATTGCAGAGTATAAAATCGTATGAAAAGGATTTATGCAGGTATCTATCCCAATAAACGGATAATACTAAAAGTATATCATATTAACACAACGTGTATTATGTAAACAATCAAAACTATTAAAAATAATTAAAGAATTAAAGTGTACCTGTGCAAAATGTGACATTAAAAATTTTGGAAAATCTCCCGTAGGGAGATTCAAAATTGAAAGATACCTGAACAATTTATACGAAATTTTGAACGTTCTCGATCGTCGGCTCATTCAACGTAATCGAAGATGACTTTCCAATCCCCGAGCGAACTATACCATCGGACATAACATGGGGATTCCCGATACCGGAGAAACATCCATAGGGAGAAAACGAGACGCAGCGGGATGGGACGAGATGGAACGAGACGAGCTAAGCTATACGTTGCGATGTAAGGCGTCTAGACGCCCCAGTGAGCGTGCCACTTGAAGATGCCGTCTCGCCTGAGCAAGGATCGCGTTATATCCCGACGGAGGTAACGCGGGAATGTTCGATTTCGTATGCGAAAAGGAAGGGCGAGGGTGAGACGGAACAATGGCGTAAACGTACGTGGTATGTGCACATATGTCGGTGCGACGCGACGCGACGCGACGCGTCGCATCCCGGCGTCCCGTTTCGTCCCATCCCGTCCCGTCCCGTTCTGTCGTGTCGCGTCGTCGCGGACGGACAGACGGCGGCATTGCGGGAAATTACGTCGCACGCACGGAACGACCACGAAACCGTAACTCCTGTCCTCGTCCACCTTCCCTCCGGGGCATCAGGATCCTGATGTCCTCCTTCCTGCCCAAGTGCCCACTTGCGGACGTCGGTCAGCCACCTGTCCCCGCCGTATCCTGCTTCAACAGCCGACCGTTCGCCGCCTCGTGTTCACGCTTCCGGGAGGTCGACGATCACGCTTCCGGAAGAACACCGGTGAGATACACGGAAACGGGCACCCCGACTCCGCTTATTTTGGCGATGATGGCTGTCGCTTGCACTTGTACAGGATGTTTCGAAACCAATAATGTCTTTTTTAATTACACAAATATCTTTTCTTTTGCCAGTTTGAGGACGAGCTTTTAACAGGAGTAGGACATCACTTATTGCAATTTTTAATTTTTAACGCATTGTTTATCTTTATAACTAACTTTCATCACAGATTGAAGAATCTGTGTGTGTTGGAATAGAATCTACTTAAAATTTAACTTCACAAATTATTAGGTACACTTTAAAAAAGTTTTTATTAATTAAATATAGCGTATTCTGCATCTAATAAAGGATGTTTTGATTCTTCTAAAAATAGAGGATTATTCACACATTTGCTACGAAAATAAATATTATCTCTTTTATATTTAGTTAATAAAAATTTTTTAATTCTTATAATTATTAAAGCTGAATATATTTCAATAGTTTTCAATAAAGTATCAGACGCGTAAGAATTAAACTTAAATATAGTTAAAAGAACATTGTCTTGTGAACTATGTCTTCTGAACATTCCGTATAAATGGGCAATCAATACAATAATCGATTGCAATAGGTTGCTTTTGAAGCGAAATATTCGAAATATTACGGCAATTAGCACGATAATTTTAGCATTAAGAATAATTATAGCAATTGTAGTAACTATGATTGTCACAATTACTGTAATTTCGATTTGCCCGTGGAATGCGAGTAAGAGTCTAACGAAGAAGCGATGGAGTAAAAACATTCGCAACAAATTCATACATACAAGTATCAGAAAAATTTCCGTCAAATGGCGAGATTTCTGTCGCCTTGACAGCTCTGATGTTTTCTTTTAAATCGTGCGTACGAGGGACGCAGCAAAGTCGAGTTACACATCAAAGAGAATGAGTAACATTTGCAACGTCAGGAAATCTCGCTTTTATCTTTTACACGCGCGATCTTAATAGCAATATCTTCCTTTTGACTTTGTAATGCACACCGGTGAAGCAACGACGGCGGCAGCCAAGCTATTGCTATATGATTTGCATGTTATTAAACATTAATTCAACGCACATTAATTTAACTATGATACTTGCCCGCGATGAGTGAACGAATTCTCAATCGGTTTTAAAAAGAAATGTTTAAGTTTCTATTTATTTTCTTAGAAATATGCAATTAGCCTTGCTTTTTTAAAAAGAAATCAGTTTTCTAAAATATCCTTTATTATCACAATGTTATTTATTTCAAAGATGCTTTATCTAGAATATATGTATTTATCCGATATCTTGAAACGATCGTTAAGTATTACAACATTTTAAAAATAAATACTTAATGATTTTGATAATTATTCTCTAACTTATAAATAAGATTTCAAAAATTAATTTAATATGAAACTAAAATATTTATCATTTATTTCTTAAAAATTAAAAAGATTATTTTTTGTTTTTTAGAACTAAATAAATTTATTAGACCTGAAATTAGACTATACTTATCCAATAAAACTTTTTTCCTTTGAAAGGAAGGATCATTAGATATTATATTTTAAAAATAAATATCTTAAGAATCTTTATTTTAGACCGCATATGTGAGAAACACAATCAATACTATACTAGAAAAATGCCTATTATGATCAAAGCTGAATCTTCATTACTTTTAAATAATGAATCAATCTTTAATTACTAATATACATTATATATATACTTACATTTTTAAAATAAACTTACTTAACGATTTTGATTGTTGTCTAATAATATATAAATAAGATTTAAAAAATTAATACTTTTAATACAAATCTAACGAATTTGCCATTTGTACTTCTTTTTCAAAACCTAAAAAGAGATCTTTTATTTTTAGAAATAAATAAATTTCTATTAAGATACGACACTAAATATTATAATATTATATTATTTTTTTAAATACTTTAGTTTTTAAATATTTTAGTTAATATTTTAGAAAATACATATTTGATAATATGCAACACTGAAATAATTTTTAAGTAAAAATGCATTTTTTTTAACGATATAGAAGCACTAGCGAAAAAATGCGAACGGTCTGCACATTATTCTTATGAGAAAACTATGGAAATGACAGATGTCTCCTCATCTAGAATACCTTCGTCTCGACCTGGGCCGAATGCCCAGCTTGGCTCGATTCAAGTGCGAACTCTCTATCGTCACTTGATAAAAAACAGTTCGCCGCATCCCCGGTTCATGCCGATGCATTGGCGTAATGTGCCTCAGACTTCGATTGCATCAAAACAAGTCAATGCGATATTATTGTAAACGTAAAAAGTTAATCGCTGATTTAAGAAAATGCTTTTTATATTATATTCTTAATATCATTTATCAAATATCTATTAAAAAAAAGGGATCTATATATATATATATATATATATATATATATATATATATATATATTATTATTATATATATATATATATAT
>NW_012130066.1:408323-415543 GCF_000143395.1 Atta cephalotes
TCTCTCTCTCTCTCTCTCTCTCTCTCTCTCTCTCTCTCTCTCTCTCTCTCTCTGCGCCGACCTTCTCTCCTCAGTCGTGCGGGGGTGCGGGAGTGCAGTCTAGCCAGCGACTATAGTTCCCGCGGTACGGCGGCGTTATATTATATACCGGGCGGTCAGATGCACTGCATCGTACATCTCGCACGACTATATCCGTTGAAATCCCATAGATAGGATGGAGGTGCCATCACCGTCGTCTTCGTTGAATTACGGAGAAACCTGCTTTTTTTCTCACTTGTTCTAAGTGCCCCGCGATTCTCTTTGGAGTACCTATACAGAGCACCGAACTGACAGATCGTGTCTGGTGCTTACTGGAAAAGAACTTAGTTAAGAGACTTACAAAATAAAATAATCGCTCACATATATAGATTTTCACGCGAATAGTGATGTTTCTGTCGAGTACTATAATGGTAATGATAACTTAATAATGCAGTAGGAATTTGATAATAGACTTAAATTTAAAATTTAAAGATTTAATAATGTCGTATCTAATATCAGTGATCGACTAACAAAATAGCCAGCTATCCGTTCTATCCGTTAATATTATAATCTTTTGTGTACATGACACGTTTTCATATAATGCATGCATTATTCCTCAGCATAAAATTATTTAATTATTCATGGTACATAATTCCCACATTACATCCAATATTCTTTTTATTAAATACTTGTAGAGTAATCAATCTCTGAAATATTTTAAATACAATAGGATAATTGTCTCTATTAATGTGCCTTTTAGCCAATTTGCTTACTGAATTAATTATTAAATATTGTAACTTTAATTTTATCTGCTTGCAATCAATCGGTTTTTCAACTATTTCTTTTTTTAATAATATTTCTTTAATCTAAAAAATATACTTTATAATATTTTTGACAAAAATAAAAAACATGTTTTTGTGAGTCCTATTAAGCGATGACCGCTTGGACTTATTAATGTGCCCCCAATTTGTATCCACATTTGACTCATTTTAACATATAGTTACTAAAATAGGTAATAAATTTAAGCTAATTGTTTAAGTTAATATTACATAAATCATTATTTCAATTATATTTATTTCAATGTACACTCATAACACAATGTTTTCAGCTCCGTACAAGGCACATTAATAGGGACAAGCTTAAAATCTTGTGGTATGTACTGGGTTCACATAAATTCCTCACATCTTCTGAAAAATATTTAAAATACTCAAAATTTAATATTCAAAAAATAAAATATCATCTTCGGTATCGTATGCATTAATAATTTAACTTAACATTTTAATAAAATATTTTTCTTTTTATTCTAGTGCTAGTTTTCTTTATGACTTATCGAAATACGAAAGCACACTAATAGGGACAGACACAGTAATTAACAGTTACTCTACGTGATCGGGATTTTAAAAAACTCTGAATCAAAGAAAGAAGATTGACAGTTTAATTCACATACTTTGTTTGCATCCAATTCCATGATCAACGCATATGTATTTTAAAAATAAGTTATATTTATAGAGAAAAGTTTTTGTTTAGTACACAGATTTACTCGTGCTTAGGAAATATCTAGGGGATGCAATATACGTCAATTTGTTCCGCTCAGTAGGATGCAAGATGTTAGACGGTCGTCTGCAAGCTTCGTGAACGAATGAAAACAGTGACTCGATTCGATGGGATTGAAGTGATTTAATGGTCTCGCGTATTAAAGGAGCTCTAATCCCGTTAGTGAGACGGATCAGGTGGACGGGAAAGGGGATGATCTTGTTACAACAACGGTGTCTCAACGTCTGTGACTCATCGGAAGATTTAGTGACTGGTTTTATTGCCCTCTTATACAATAGATGATTGTAATTTGAACATATGCGAAAAAACCGATTTTACTGAAGTATTTAAAGATTTAAGTTGATACGATGACACACAGATCTAAAAATAATTTTGTTGGACCATCAGAATAATGATGTAAGAATTTCAAGCATAACGAACAATGCTGCAAAAAATTTTGACATTCTAACAATTAATTTGAACGTCTTACATGTACTTTGATGGCCCGACAAAAATAATTTTCAGATCTATATCTAACTAAATTTTTAAATACCTCAACAAAATTATTCTTTCTGTAAAACGAAACATTTATTAAAATAAAATTACATTCTGAAATTTATCAAAATAACAAATTTCCTAAATATATTTTTAAAGGCATAATTTGATAAAAATATTTCGATTTCTATAAGATTAAAAAATATTCTGCTGAAACATTTGTTAAGAGATTGGAACTTGGATAATAAGTTTACGAATGCGCTTTAATAATGATTGCTTTCTGTATGATCGGTAAACGTGTGTATGAGAAAATGAAATATCAGTTCGATATCGCCATGCTGAAAGCTTTTCTTGCCGTCTAAAGATTTCGCTTCGGCATCATCGCTAATGTCTACCAAACCGCTACCAAGTGAATGGTGCAATGCACGCGACAGACTCCCTTGCGCTTTTCAGACTTGCCTTCTTCTCGTTGCGTGACTCAAGATGATTACCAATGCCTTTGCCCTAGCAGGGAGCGCAGTTCGTTTAGCTTCGCTTTTGATTGGGGTAGGTTCCAAAGCATAGTCGAGGCGTTATCACGATGCACAACTACGAAAGAACTTTTTGTCTGTGCCGTGACGAGGTCAGTAACGGTCGATTATTAATTAAGATAAATAATGAATCCTACAAAAGTTCGCAAATAATAATATGATTTGCATAATTTAAAGTCATTATAAGAGGCATATAAAGAGAATTTTTTTTTATACAAGTTTCATTCTCTCTTCGAGTCATATTTTCCTTCTATTTAACATCGTTAAGCGGAGATAGTTTCTGTCAACATAAGCTGCAAATCACGATGGTACATTTAACGTTGAATATATTAGCAGGAATAAGTATCTTTAGGCAAAGTTGTCATTTCCACTTAGCGTTCGGTCAATTTTGGTCAAGCTGCGAGTATGACTAATGCCACGAGCACGTCAAATGTCAACACGAGACGAGAATCAGAGGCGGGCGGACACGTTTAGTGCTAAATATGCGCCGAGAATATGCGGCCTTTGTCTCTTCATGCGTATGTACTGTGTGTCGGCGTGAGGGCGGCTGTTGACTTTGATATCGAGGTGAGCCGTTATGTACGTAGCCAATGGTAACGCCGGCGGCAGGCTATCCCTGGCAGGGCAGCGGCCAGATGGTTGTCGTAGGTTAGTGATCGATAAAAAACCCATTTCCCCCGTGTATGTGCGCGCAATGGCCGTGCATTACTACTTCTATTACAAGCCCTGCGCGTTTTACCGTGCAGGGGTTCGAGTGGCGTCATCGTCATTGCAAGATCGTTTTGTTGCGTTCGTTCGCGCGGAAGATCAATGGACGGGTTCGACGACGACAACGACGACAACGACGACGGCGACGAGCCCGAACCAAGCCGCGCGCGAGCAGGCCGACCGGGGCTTATTGAAAAGCACGGAAATGGGACGCACGTATGAACGGTAATGCGACCAAGGAAGTGCGCACAAACTGCACGTTCAACGAGCACCCTACGAGTTTGTTCCGCCGATACGGGAGACTCAGGATCGAAGCGAGACAAACTAGTTGGGTATTCGTCTGGGGTGCCATTCTGCTATAGCCAAGAGTGAAATGCAACGAAAAAGTCGTCATTTCAGATTATCTATTAATTCTTTTTTATTGATTATATTTTTATTATACTTATTATATCAAGATGAAAGAATTCTTTACATTTTAATATTTCACGGAATGATTTTGTTGAAGTATTAGAATGTTTAACTATATATAGAGATATAAATCTGAAAATAATTTTGTTGGACCAAGAAAATAATTTATGTAGGACACTTAAACGGATTATTAAAATATCAAATCTTTTTGCCGTATTATTCATCATGCTTATGCATCTTACATATAAATAATAATTATTTTAATAGTTTAACAAAATTATTTTCAGAGCTGCATAGTTAGTTAAATTTTTAAATACTTTAGCAAAATTGTTCTTTCAATGTATATGTCTCTAATTTTCGTCTTACATCATTTTCCTTGCATATAGATAAAAATACTTTAATATTCTGATTATAAAATTCCCAGATACATATTTTTGCTGGTAGCATTATACATATGTGACGTTGTTAGAACAGAAGTTTAATTATCTCGATGTGTAGCAGAGGGTCGCGCAAATATCGTTACAATCAGCGCGTCGGGATATCTCAGCACAACCCTCGCTCAGCCCTACCCTACGAGAAACACGCAAATAAATTGGACGTGTGCATCTCTTTTACTGCATGGTTACAATATATCTGTCACCGGGTAGAAATGCTGTTCTCGACTGATCATTTCGAGTTACATATTACAATTGTACGTTCGTGATATTATCTAAATCAACTTATCTAAAATCAACAAGTTAAACTAGACTGCTATATAAATAAATCAAATAAGTAAGGAAAGAGCCAATACGTTTGAGGATAAATGTAGGTGTCTAATAATATTTTTTAAATGTTAATTCCAAATATTTTTCAATTACATAAACTGCGCATCTCTTACTGTCGAACTTAAAATGTAATCATAAACTAAAGCTGAAATAATAAATTACAATTACATTAATAATCGATTTAATAATAAGGCTAGCTTCTCAGAACACAACAGTAAACTATTGCAGTATAACTTATTGCAAAAAATATTACCTCAGGTATTATCTAAAATATCAATACGATATTTATCATATAATACAAAATTATGCGATAAAATAGTACAAATCATTTATTTAATAAATGTTATTCTTCGGTCATATTAAGGATAATTTCAGAATAAATAAATTGATTCTTCGAATTGAAAAAAACTTAAGTTTATAACTACATTTGGATTATCTCAGAAAATCTTTGTATAAACTTTCATCTCCAATTCTTTTTCTTCCCAAAATTAATTTCTTGTTCTCTCTTTCATGTACTCATTATTAACCATAGTCTGTTTTAATTATTTTTGTTCTTTAAGTTGCAAATATTTTTACATATCTTAAAGCTTTTAACAGTCAGTTGTCTTTAATGAATACTGCTTCTTATCTATAATCGAGTCGTTAAGACTGCATTCGGTTAAACGTTTTCAGTGTTTTTATTTCTGTTTTATGCCTAATAAATGATAGAATAGTGTTAATAAAGAATAGTTAAGTGTATGCAAATCAACTGAACATTTAAATGTAAGTCGTTTTAATACACAGGCGTCTGGTGCCGATTTTTCCTGTCTTCAAAATCCTTTGGTGCGCGTGCGGCAATATGATGTAACGCGGAGCCGTTTGCGCAAAAATACGCGAGACGTACGCACGCATGCACGCATGTTGGTACGTACGCTCGAACGAAAACACGCCCGTATCTAAAAATAGCCGCGCGTGAGTCAACTCATGGGTCTAAATAGGAGGTTCGCCGCATTTAGAGCTCGTATCTAGATTATATACGGTCCACATACGCGAAATAACCCAGAAAATACACGACTGCCGAAAGAAGGTCGATCGTAACACAGCTTTGACGCGTGCATCGGCGAAATGCGATGGGCTGAATAAAACGTGACAAGATATACGCAAGATTCGTCGATTCGCGGGAGTGTCTTAACGTCGGACATTCCTGTCAGCAGAATTCAACGCTTCTTCCATTCTGATTATGATGATCACGTGTTTCTTATTCATATAACGAAAATTTGGTTGAATATTTATTGGCAACTTATTTACAGCACAGAACGTGTAGCGATATCGTTACAATATAATAACACTGCAATACTTCTGTAACATGCAATATTGCTGCAATGTTGTAGCATTGTTGCTGCAACTTTGTGCTGTAGAGGAAGTTGCCTATATAATTAGTGCGAAAGCGGAAAATTTCGTAAAAATTAGATTTCGGAAAAATCTTACTCTCAGTTTTATTCGTTCGAAAATGATATGATTGTCGTTTATGACTATTTATGGCAAAAAGTGAAATGTACGCTTCGATAAACGTAACCGCGCGGAATAACTTTCATCACCGGCCGAATCTCGAGTCTGTTTCGCAGTGATTGAAAGCAATCATGCAATAATTATTCATCGTGATCTGTGTCAACAAATAAAGCAATTTACGCGTTCGAGTGTATTGTTCGCATTTGCAGTTGCGATTCTGATTAAAAGGAAAGCGAAGGGAACCTGCGTGTTTAGGAGAAAGAGTTGTAGATCGTAGGAGAGGACGATGAAGGGAAATGTTGGAAGAGCGGTAAAATCAGAATTACAACGCGCCCTTCCGAGGAAAATTCAATTCGCGGTCACTTTGACGTGTCCTCTCGTCGAGCGAGTCGTCCGATACTCGCCGATACGACACTCTCTCCACGAGGTGGATACGACGTCTTTGTTCGGGCCGCTCGACTACGTCATTCTCCCTTGCCCCTCGTGCCGCGTCATCGCTGCTGCCGCCGCCGCCCCTCGTCGTTTACGAGCGCACAATCTCGACAGTTTTATCCTCTTGCTTATATTGTGTCGCGCTCTCTCTTTCTCTCTCTCTCTCTCTGGTTCACGTGTATCAGAGATACACGGGCACGGCCGCAAACTCGTATGTACGCGGGGCGGACGGTAACAGTTCCTAACCAAAAAGCCGGAGTCACCCTCGCCTCCTTCTCCCCTTCCCGGGTACGTCTGACTGCGACCGTCATCGGAGCACGGCATCGAGACGGCGGCTGACGCCGGGGGTGACGGTGGGAAGGGACGAAGAGCGAAAGAGGAGGAGGATACCAAACACCCGGCGTAGGACCGTGGAGAGAGGCGAAAAGGGCGAGAGAAAGAGAAAGGGGGAAGGAAAGAGTCGAGCGGTCGGGGGTGGGGAGGGGGAAGAGGGGGTTTCGGGGACACCCGCCGAAAGAGGTGGCGGTGAGAGAAAGACCGAGGACGAGGCGATGAAGACGGCGCGATTGTCTGCGCGAAGGAGTGAGTGAGCGAGCGAGCGAGCGAGCGAGCCCGGGCGCCCGCGTGTGACGGGGCGAGAGGGAAGAAGTGGAGTACGAACCGACGGCGGCGGGCCATGGGGCCGCGGCTGACTGGTGCCGAGGGGACGGGGCTAGGTATTCGCGTGACGTTGCGTCTAGACGCCCCCTCCATCTCAACCCGAAACGACGGTACGGCGCGGAGCGGCGGCGGTGGCGGCGGCGGCGGCGGTGGTGGCGGTGGTGGTGACGGTGGTGGCGGCGGC
>NW_012130066.1:416739-423905 GCF_000143395.1 Atta cephalotes
TCTTTTTACTACACCTAATATTATTTTAATATTAAGCAGCAAACTTAGAGCAACAAAATGATATTTTTCTCTGTTGTAGAAAAATAACGTTTTCCAAATTCTTATTTATTTTTAATCTTTATTTTTATTTCATGGTTTAAATTAATTTTTAATTTTATTAATTGAGAAAAATATTAATAACATATTGACCCCATTCTTTTGATTGGAAATTCTTTCGTTTGTATAGAAAATTCATCGGATATTATTTTTGACATCTTTCACTTTTAATATCCTCAGTTTTATATATCTATGCTATGACAAAATATCACTATACAGTTTCAACATTTTTATCACGACCTGCTGTAATCTAATGTATGTAAGGAGAACAATCAATATCTCTCGACACCTATCTTGCTTACCAGACGGTCTTAATGTTGTCTCGGGACATTGGTCACCCTGTCTGGAGTATATTTTTTCACGTACACACCACACACACATATCCGCGCGCCAGACGAGCAAATAAAGCTCGATCCAGATTCAATGCCTCGTTTGGCTTCTTCAGCCATCAACGAGAGCTATAACAATCGAATACGTGACAAGCGGTAGTTGCATGTGTTTATGACGGTCGCAGTCTGCGCTCGTAAAGCTCGATTGGCTGGCCCCTTAAGGCATCCTCGGTCCCGTGCTCCTTGTTTTAAGGTCGACCAAACACGTGACTAACTTCCCTAGCAGGATCATCAATACGTACCATTGGATGCACATGACATTACTTAATTAATTCAAATATCGTTCGAAAATTAAATGTAAATTAAATAAAAGTTCGTAACAATGATCGATAACAATGGGTAAAGTTGGAACACATAATAACTTATAAAACTTATAAAACAATTTTACACTTATAAAACAATTTATAGCAATTGAAACAAATTATCTCATAATCGCTTGCCCAAATTCAACATGAATTAAACTGTAATTAAAATTTTTTTTTTAATTTAAATCTTAATTTTCTAAAAAACTTTACATAATTTTATATTTTTAACTCTTCAATGTCACATTATATGGGTTGTCATTTTTTTCATGAATTTATTACATTGAATATTATAAAAATGAATATTATAACCAATTCTTTTTCAAATCGAAATGCCAGACATTAAAAAATATAGCTATAACTGTAATAAGTGAATGCATATATTTTTATTAATAAAAGAGGTTAAAATAAATTTGAGTGTATACTGAGAATAAGATTTAAAAAGTTAATAATTATAAAGTAAGATAAAATAAAATTGTCCCACTTTTTTTTATAAATAATAAGTGATATTTTTTGAAATAAGAAAAAATTATTGTAATTCCAAATGCTGCAACATCTTTTATACATAATTCAACAGCAATGTTGCTTAAAATTTCACTAATAGCATAAATAATAATAAAAATGATACGCAAGGTAAATGAAATGATTGTACTATCTGAGAGCAACGAATGCCGAATAAAGAATTAGAGGAAAGGCTCTTGAGATATCCAGTTCATTTTGAGTAAATGCTAGAAGTCTATTTAGGCAGAATTTAAAAAAATAATAGGTCATTTTGAAGAGAATTTAATAAGCTTTAAAGTAACGTTACATAAAATTTAATTCAAACTCTATTTTTTTTGAAAATTAAAGAAATGTAAAAAATCGCAAAGTCAAAAAATTGTACTCCTAATATGAGATGCCCCGAGAAATCGATAGTAAAACGCAAAGTATATTAGTATCGCAATTAAAAAACTTTATTTAATGTTTCTAAACAAACTGTACAAACAAACACAGTTAGCGTGCGCGAAAAATGAGTATGCGATAGATTATATTCAGAACTCGTTTTTAGATAGTTGGAATCAAGCATCACAGATATAAGCACTCAACGTTCATTCCGGTTATCTTTTTTATTATTGTACAATAACATTTATACTTTAGCAACGATTTTCACTATAACATAGGAGCATGGGTTATTTTATATTAGAAATACTGAGTATCTTATATTACGATTTCTACGCTTTATTACGATTATTAAATTTAAATTTACTTCTGTAATTAAATAATTCAACATATCCCATATTTTTCTATTAGTACGACCTTACTACAGAAGAATTTATTGCCAAATATTTATTTATTAAATAAACAATGTTTAAATGCTCATCGCAATGAAACTTGAAGACATCCAAATTCTAAAATCTTGTTTTACAATGACTACAGGTATGATCTAATAATAAATTTTCTAAATAGTTTTCAATCCAAGAGCAATAAATTCATGGCGGAACCAATAGACAGCGTTTATTAGTTTAGCAGAAAAAACGCCACTATCTCATATTAGGTGCCTATCTCATAATAGGAGGCTTTCCTCTAAGTATATAATGGACTGCTCTGTATGCAGCATTATTTTGTATCCGTTTTTTATCGCAAGTCACTCTGTCATATCGCCCATAGAAAAATATGCATTCAAAGAAAATTGAATTCGAAATGCGGCTGTCGAATCGTGTCATCCAGAATTGTCGCATGGGCTACCAACAATTGATGATCATGAGCGATTTGATTTGCGTTCGATCTCGCCAAGGCGTCTCTATTGCAAACGACGTCAATATCACTAGAGAAATTTACTTAAGGTGATTCGTTCGAAACAGGCACGTGTATGATCGGAAGATGGGAGAATAATACGATGTAAGAAAGAAAATAGGAGATGACTGGGACGAAGGGATGAAACGAAGAGATATCGCACTTTAGAAAGATTGAGGATATTCTTTGCGGTCACGATCGCAGGAAATAGAGAAGTCGCACGTATGTAGACTTAAATTGTTATATAGAATATCGTAAAAGAAACGGAAGTGAAGGAGAATGAGCGATTGAAATGTGTATATTTTATATCGCCAAATGCGAGAGGATACGCTTTAATTATTTAGATTCTATTTCATTTCAGAGCACAAATCTATCGGAGATAGATAAAGAGGTTAACTTTAATCAATTAAATTAAGAAATTCATACATAAAATGTAATCAAAATTTTATTTATTGATCGTATATATTAATATTTTTATAAAGATTTTAGATCGAATTATAAAATATGCTATCATCGTGTGTATATTTAGAAAATCTAGAAATCTAAAAACGTAAGAATTACAAGAATGTTTTTAAATATAATACATAAATAAATACATTAAAATCGTTTAACAAAATTGACGTTCGCTTATGATTGACGGAATCGAAACAATTGAATCCGTTGACCCTGCAGAAGCGTGAGTTGACTGGTGAGAGGAAGATGTGGATTGCGAGATACAAGAAGAGCGTACGAAGGAAGCATGGGAGAAGCTCATCTTCGTTTTGTAATTAAATTTAGTCGCCGACCAAGAAGCACGTTTTTAAAATAGTTCCCATTCTTAGCTTGCCATGTAGGCATGTAAGCAACGCGACTATACGTCTTAACGGCGTCTTTACGTCTTAACGGCGGTGTTATAGTCGTGACGCGAGAACCTCTCGGTTGATTCCAAACTTCCCAACGGTATCATTCACCACGAAACTAAAACAGCATCATGTTTCTGAAAATACGTTAGATCCTTCACATAATTTCGCCTCGTTTGCACTTTCGTTAAAGGTCTGTAAAATTGTTCTTAAATATACAGATTTGAAAATAATTTTGTTTAGATCTTCAAAGTAATATTCGCTAAAGTATCTAAAAATTCAACTGAATTTGAAAATAATTTTGTTGAACCATCAAGATTATTGTGCAAAACATTCAAACTAGTTACTAGTATATCAAAACTTTTTGTAGTATTATTTCTGATGCTTGAGATTCTTACGTAATTATTTTGATTGTACAAAATTATTTTTAAATCTATATCTCTACCTTAATTTTTAGATGCTTCAACTAAATTATTCTTTTCGCGTATTATAAGTTCAATTATGATAGTCTGTATTTTATTTTTTCATATATTTTCGTTTTTTAAACATGCAACTTTTTAATTTTCATATATATTTCGCGTAGAGCTGCGAAATATCTTTCGTCGATTCAATGAGTTTACAAACTGCAAATGTACATTCCGTGCTCTCGTGAAACGATGCATAACGCGCGTGCTCACGTCACTCTTTTTTGCAACTGCAGGATATTATTATCCTTCAGCTGTGTGCAGACATAATAGAAAATAGTCGCAAATCGCCTTGGTCTTAATAATATCACGGAAAACGGTAGAAAAACTGTAAGCAGATGCACTGTTTAGTCTGAGCGTGAGACCCACTTAGCTCGGGTTTACTACTGTACGCACGTCTGACATTGCCGTGTATCGACGTACGTTGAGAATTCACAGTTCGGATCAACGCAACAGAGTGTGAAAGATAATATGATATGCCTTGGCTGAATGTTAACCATTGCACCTATGCATTCCTATACTAATTATTTGCAATTATCGATGGGTGTATTACTTGAATGATAATCCAACTGTGCTATGCGATTTCTGCCGTTTGACGATCAACCACCATTGTAAGTGATTGTTCAAAATCGCCTGCGTAAACAGCATTGTAATTAAGCACGATATTGAATGCCTAATTACGCGAATTGTATTATTACCATTTGTTGTAACGCACACATGCAAGAAAGATATGCGTCGATGTTTTATCAAGTAATACCACGAATTTAAAAATATGAATGCAAGAAGTTAGTTATAAATGAAAAATGAAAAGAATTCTTTAAGGATAAAAGGTTTATAAAATAAGATTTATTTTAGATATAATATGACTTAGTCATGCGATACATGCGGATCACATTTTAATATATTTAATAATATAAATTCCTTAAGAACCGTGTATGTGGCATAAAGAAGGCTTGCCTTCTTTAGTCGACAGAGTCACAAATTAGAACACGAAAAAGGTCGAACACAGAAAAGGTAGCAGGTGTTACACAGAAAGAACGATTTTGCTGTAAAATTTAGCTAGATACAGATCTGAAAATAATTTGGATCATTAAAAAATAATTATGTAGGTAACTCAAGCATGATAAGCAAAATTTTGACATTCTAGGAATAAATTTAAGTGTCTTACAAAATTATTTTTAAATATGTATCTACAGCTTTTAGTAAATAATATTGTTTGATTATTTGTAATCAGCAAGAGTAATTAATTATTACAAATATTTCGGTGATCTAATATGGTATTTTGATACGTATATGTATATATCAGAATGGAAAAGGATTTTCAATGCCATATGTGTTTCAAATAGATATTATTATATAGAACTACAAAATTAAAGAAAATCGCAGAATCACTTATTATTTTTTTTTATTATTTATTATCACTCAGTTATATATTTTTTCAGTTCTTTCTTTAATTTTTTAAGATTAAATTTAGCGAGCAAGATAATACATTTAAAGAAGTGATCTTGCAGTTACAGCAAAAATCATCTATAAAAAAAATAATTAAATAAAGACATTTCTAGGAAATACTGCGATATTGGATGTGTATTGTATCTAATCATATAAATGACAGAGATAGAATTTAGATTTATGCTATAAATTCTATGCGTACGATACATAATTTTCTATCAGATACAAAAAAACCGCTATAATTCTAGTTGGATAAAGCAAAATATTCTTTTGCGTGTATCTAAAGCTCTACTCTTCGTGATGCTAAATAAATTTTAATAGAATTTTAATTTGAAGTTTAGATATTTAAAATATTAGGAGAAAATATCGGGAGAAAATCGAGAAAATTCGATGGAATTTTCGATCCAATAATACCGTATAATTATAATATATATAACAAATATTATACATATATACATTAGCTGTATTTATTCCAATATGAAGAACGTTTATTGCGAAAAGAATGCCGTGAATGTGAATCGCCTCGCGATACTGCTGCACGTATAAATCTCTGATCGAGAACACTACCGTCGGTGGTTTACATCTCGGCGAGAGACACGCGAACGAACGAGGGGAGATCGCGACAAAAATGTCTTTGTCGGTGTCTCCGCGCGCATACTTCGACGGCCCAACAATTACATTCCACGCGTCGTTCCGCGTCGTCCATCCCCGAGAGTTCGCGTCTCCTTCGGTCTCCCGGCGCATCCCCTCGTCCCCGTTCTATATTCCATCTGTGCAATTCACCAAGCGGTTCCCGGCTTCCCGCCTGGAAAATTTCGATACACGAGGCGCCGTACGGTCACTCGCGAGATCAAAGCCTGCACCCTTTACGTGCTCGGCATTTCAATACGTCTCTACCCTGTCTTCGACGGACTTGGCCCCGGATTCCGCTTTTGATTTCACGCGAGAGGGTGTCGCGACCACGTCGCATGTCCTGACGTTTCAATTTGTACCTTCCCGGCAAATTTACGGACGACTTTGGAGATTTACACTGTATTGGCTGGCGCGTCGCCTCGGGGACAAAAAATCTCAATACATCAGCAGCGTTGCTGAATTAACAGTTCGCCGGATAGAAGCTAGGCTTCTATGCAAATGAAATGTATGCTCCTGCATGTGCGCAAACATGAAATGCTTTTCACGGATTAATTTATAGCAGTATTACATGCACATATGTTCCAAACGTGTGAATACAATTTTTCAAATATTGATTACGGCTGCCAAATACGACTCGAATGATGCTCTATATATTCTATATAGAATTGTGTGGTAAAATAATGGATCTCTCTTTGGTGCGGTTTAAACGTGCTCGCGGCCGTTGCTCTATCATTCGTGCGTATAATATTATTCTCTCTGTATCTTTTGCGTATTATCCCGCGCCATGTAATGATACAGCGGGTGCGTGCATATGTACCATGTTATATGCACCACATGAAGGGTGCGCCATGCGTATATATGCATGCACGTAATATATATATATATATATATATACATTGTATTATTCTTACGTCCACAGTACCGCGCGAATTTTACATCTTCAAGAAACTGAGAAATAATATTTTAACAAATTGAAAAAGATTCAATTTCAAATTCAATAATCGATCTAGAAAACGCGCGCGCGAAGATCAAGATATCTATATATTGCTAAATTGTAACGAAAACACGAAGTTTGCTGCTGCTTGCCATACTATATCCATAGACGTAACGAGAATAGACTACGCATTCCTACGAAGTTGTCACTATCAATTTAGAAAGAGTGAAAGTAGCTTGAATTATATTGCGTTCTCTCTCTCTCTCTCTCTCTCGCACGCACGCACG
>NW_012130066.1:426353-427464 GCF_000143395.1 Atta cephalotes
ACACACACACACACACACACACACACACACACACACACACACACACACACACACACACACACACACACACACACACACACACACAGAGACAAAAGTATCAAGTTGAAGAAAAATGATATATGATTCTCTCTTTCTAACGGAGCACAGATGTGCCTTAGAATAGAGGAAAGATGCATAGTCTATTATCTATAATTACTTCTATGACTATATTTGACTTTTCTTGTTTCTACATAAATCTGCAGGTATCAAGACAATAAACGTGCAAGGTTAATTGACTGCACTGTAATATGTGCGTTATATGAGTACGAGAGCCCTTGTTTTTTATCCGTCGTGCAAGCCTGTGGCGAAAATTTATTTGGCCAAGGGCATCGTCGGCGAAGCTGCCTCTCGCTACGACACTGTACTCGCAATCTGTCTGCTCGCAGTCTGAGTGGTGGTGTAGCGACGGCGGCGGCGGCGGCGGCGGTGGTGGCGGTGGCGATGTTGGTGCAGACGGCGTTGCTTCGCTGCCGGAGAGAGGGTGGAAGTCGGGGGTCCTCCCGTCTAGACTAACCCCCTGGTTTCTCCCCCGATCCACCCCCGGCAGACAGGCCAACCAAACCGTTCGAGTGAACCGCTCTCTCCGGCTCCTATTCTGCACTGCCGTCGCGCACCCCCTTAAAAAGTTAAAATACTCTGTCCTCGCGCCTCCGTCTACCGCCTCAACCCCCCAGACTGCTTCCACCCGGCACCATCCCCTGCGTTGCACCGATCGTCGGTCCACAGCTCCTTCGTCGTCGTACTCGTCTCGGTATGTACCAACCCTTCTAGATTTTATTATTACCATTTCTAGTAGATACCTTCCTTCGCTTTCTTCTCGTTCTTATCCAGTTCTCCGCGCGTCTTTTTTGCGCGGATGGAGAAGGCTGGAGGGCATAGGGACAATCTAGCCCCCCCCCCCATCTTCCCCGACGGGGATCTCTTTGAATTTATTTCGTGTAGATGAAGCGCTGCTGAGTGCGCCGTATTTCAAATTGTTTTAATGGGAGATGCATTGTACGCAGGTTCTTCTGCCGTCCGTCGTTCTGCGATCGTACTACTCATGAATCTCTCTCTTTCTCTCTCTCTCTCT
>NW_012130066.1:428693-434176 GCF_000143395.1 Atta cephalotes
CTACTACTAGTATACTCTCTCTTCTCTCTCTCTCTCTCTCTCTCTCTCTCTCTCTCTCTCTCTCTCTCTCTATCAAGAAAAGCGTCCTTTCGGACGGCGAAATAGATGTCTGATATTTAAATGCGAAAGCGCCCGTTAATTTGAAATTCATTCCTTTGATAGTCCCGCTTCTCTCGTTTGACTCGCGCGGGAGTTCTGTTCGCGGGCTTATTTCCTCCTCTTCGTCTCAAGTCCTTCTCTCGTATAATTCGTCTGTCGCGAGAGTATCGAGTTGGCTTCTCCATTCATGGATCTCCCAACTAGGAGATGTATGAAATGTTTAAGTTGGCCTTGATGCTTCGAAAGATCATATAAGGCTATTCTGGCAGTTTTATAAACTCTAGAACTTTTTTCTTATCTCTCTTGAGGATTGCTATAGATATGTGATCGTCAATGCCTTGACAAAATACTTGAATGTTTTAAAAACTTTTTTAATAACTTGACATTTTTAATACATGCCAATTTATTGCAACTATTATTGTCTTCGTAGAAAAAAAATCTAAAGAAGATGTTAAAAAAAGGCCGGTTATTAATCACCAAAAAGATAAATAAAAAAGATGATATTTTTTTATAGGTTTTGATCTCCTGAATACGATGAAACTGTTAAAAAATTCATAGCGTTTGGAGAACATTGAGCGGGAATATAATCACGTTTATCCAAATTTCAATATGCTTGCTCAATTTTCGAGGTGTTCTCCAAATGCCACGAACTTTTTAATAACTTCATCAAGAACAAAATCTACAAAAAACATTATTTCTTTTACTTGTATCTTTTGAACAAAAATATCCTTTTTTAATATCGCCCTTTGTTGAAAAGAGGAAATTAAGCCCGCGCATATTATTGTATACTGAGAAAAATGTTTGATATTTATGATTATAATTACATGGTAAAATAATTATGATTAGGAGCTTCATTTTTATAGTTATTACTAAAGTAAAGGAAAGTAATAATAGTTATATTCATAGTTTTATCAAAAAAAATATAGTTGGCATCGAAAAGTATACCACAATTACCACAGTTTAACCATAAATTGTAGTTAAAATATGGTAATTTCAACTATTTTGTCTCAATATAAGATATTTTATAAAAGGAAACGTAAAAACTGTTTATTCTTTCCAATCGAAAGCGAAAACGCTTTTGAATATTACGAAAGAAGCGAATGGATTAGTTGATTTCTTCATATCGATATCAATAAGGTAGTAAAGATGTGGACCTCTATTCTGTCCCAGTCCTTATCTAAGAAACTCATCAGTTTATACCTCCATCATCATGCTCGACCTTCCTTGAATACCTGTGGAACAGTCGTTCGACCCTGCCATCCATTGTTCACGACGATCAATCGTCAACCGATGAACACGACCCTCGTTCCGCCGGCGTAACTGCGGACAATTTCATTGACAATTGCCACGCATCCAATCACGCACAGACACATAGCGTGTACACAACGTATGCACATGCATGCGCACACACTCGTGCACTTTACGTGCGCGTCGGTCCGTGCATTCGTACTCGGCCAGCAGCAATCGAATCGCCGCGCCGCGGCCGTGGCGGTGGTGGAGGCGGCGGCGGTTGCAGCCTCATCGGTATCGCGTGTCTCTCGGGAATCGGCACCCGTCGCTGAAATTCGCGCGCGAGTGTGCGTTCAATGGACGTGGATAGAAGGGGTATGATCGAGGTCAAGAGAGACCAGAGGGGGAGAGAGAGAGAAGGAGAGCGAAAAGTCCGAAGTTCTGTCTGCGTGGAACCGTGACGGACCACGCAGACCACGGCGTTGCATTCAAACGACGATAAGTCTCGGGGCTTTGAAGACACCGGTCAACAGCGGGATAAGAGGTGGCGAGGAGGGGGTTCAACGACCCGTTGACAGCCAGACGGGCGGACGCGGGCCAGACCAGTGCATCAGCCCGCTCGGGGCAACGGAACGGGGGAATGGGGGGAGAGAGAGGTAACGGGCAGCGAAAAAGAGAAGGAGAGAGAGAGAGAGAGAGAGAGAGAAATAGTATGTGCGTGTGTGATACAGAGAAGGAAAAAAACGAACGATCGCGGACAAGGACGAGGCGCGGTGGCGGCGGGGTTAAAGAAAGCCGTAGAGAGAAGGAGTATATCGCTGTTATTATCGCCATCGACTTTTATCGCCAGACGATAACTCCCGGCGCTCCTGACGGTTACCCTAGACGTTCCGACGATGCTTTTTTCTCGTTCTCGTTTCCCTTCGCTTCCCTACCGTCCCCTTTTTTCACGCCCTCGACCGTCCCCATTTCGCCAACGCTCGTTCCCGATGCAACTCTCGTTGCAATCGAGTCCTTTCGTTTTAGTTTGTGCCTTTCTTTGTGTATCCCTTCTTTTTTGTTTTTAAGCTTGAATGTTCTTAAGCTTGAATGTTCTTAAGCTTGAATGAAGCATATTTGTTTCATTTTAAATATAAAAAAATCCAACAATGTAAATTAAAATGAAAGGATTTAATAAAGAATAATCTAATAAGGTATATGAAAACTCACATTTTTTTGTATATTAAATGAGCGCGATAACATTGAAGTTAGAATCTCAAAAAACTCAGATTTCAATGCTATACAACTACTCTGCTAAATCTACGATTTTATTAACATCGGTTAGCAGTAGTTCCACAACCAACTAAAGTAAATTATCTATCATATCTATGTTATAGTAAATTGTATTAAAAAATTGACATTCAGTTGATTTCAAATATTAAATACAGATGTAATTTTAAAATAACAAATCACTTTGTTATCACTTAATTATAATAAAGAGATTGTAATAGAGTAACTTAAATAATTAAAAATAATAAGTTTAGCATAATAATCCAATTATAAAATAATCTTAATTTATTCGTTATAAATAGAACAATTGATGCAGGATACATTTTATTAGCTCAAGAGAAATAATATCAAAAGTCAGATCCATTGAAACTATATAATATTAATCTATTCATAGTCATATTTTTATTACAAACTTTTTAAATCTTCTTGAGATAAGAATTATTTAAATAAATCTTGAGAATCAATTTGTTATTTACAGATAGAATAGGCAATTTATTTTATTTTATTGCAATTAATAATTGATTAAAAATTCAATTAATTATGAAAAAAATGAATTCTCATGAAACTTAATATTAAAATAATTTACGATAGTGCATTGTGTATTCTGCAATATTACGTGATGAAATAGTAGATTTCACGTTATTAAAATATAGTATTTTTGTGCCAATTGTTACAAAAAAAATATCCAAATTATCAATAACAGATGAATAAAATATAAAAAATTAATATAAAATTAGATTATTTTTTTATAAGAAGAGTAAATAGTGAAATATTTTTTTGTATAATTTTAATTTATATTTGTAAAGCAGATATTTTGAAAAAATTTCTGAATTGTTTTTTTTATCTGCTTTATAATATTTAATCGTGGAACAAATACAATATATGAAAAACTGAATACAGATCTCGGATTATATTTAAAAATATTGAGGAAAGAGAAAAATAAGATAATACATTACATTAACAACATTTTCTTTCTCTTAATTTTTTTACATATCTCAGAAGAGTAAATATCTTGTTACTTTTATTATCTACGAAAGAGAGAACACTACAAAATAATTTAAGGATATGTATAAATATATGTATATACATCTATATAATTTTATATTCTAAAAGAATGCTAATTTTCATCGATTTCATTTTATATATTAGGTGTACAACTTTGCTTCCGCCGTTTTTTTTCCGAAATTCGAGGCTTTATTGTAAAAAACTGGTTATACATTTATGATTCAAAGTATTGTCCATCGCTGGCCACTACTTTCTCTCATCTTTCGGGTAGCGTCCGAATCCCGCGTCGAAAAAACTGATCATCTTTTAAGGCTATCCACGAATCGATCCAATTTTTTACTTCTTCATAAGACCGGAAGTGTTGGTCAGCCAGGCCGTGTGCCATTGATCGAAATAAGTGATAGTCAGAGGGAGCAACGTCTGGAGAATACGGCGGGTGGGATAGGATTTCCCATTTCAACGTTTCCAAGTATGTCTTGACCACTTTCGCAACATGGGGTCGAGCATTGTCATGCTGCACTTTATCGTGTCTCTCATTGTATTGCGGCCGTTTGTCTTTCAATGCTCGGCTCAAACGCATCAATTGCGTTCGATACCGATCGCCTGTGATTGTTTCAGTCGATTTTAACAGTTCATAATACACTACGCTGAGCTGGTCCTACCAAATACAGAGCATGACCTTGGAGCCGTGAATATTCGGTTTGACCGTCGACGTGGAAGCATGGTTTGGCCGGGAACTCCCCATGATTTTCTGCGCTTGGGATTATCGTAATGAACCCATTTTTCGTCCCCAGTCACAATGCGATGCAGAATTCCGTCTTTGCCTTTCAAGCAGTTGTTCACAAGCAAACAAACGCTGTTCAACATCTTTCGGCTTCAATTCGTACGGCACCCAATTTCCTTGCTTCTGAATCATTCCCATGGCTTTGAGGCGTTTTGAAATGGCTTGTTGAGTCACTTCCAATGATCGTGCCAATTCTTCTTGATTTTGACACGAGTCTTGCTCAAGTAATGCCTCCAATTCTGCATCTTCAAAAACCTTCTCTCTTCCACCACTATGCCGGTCTTCGACATCAAAATCACCGTTCTTGAAGCATTGAAACCACTCACGACACATTCTTTCACTAGGCCTCATCATAATATTTGAGAGCATTCGATGAGCCTCAGCCGTAGATTTCTTCATATTGAAGGCAAAAAATTAAAACCTCCCGCAAATGACGAGAATTTGACTCGTAAACTGATATTTTCAATCGAGAATAACTTTATGATGCAGACACAAATCGACTAATGTTTCTATGGGGTTATGTTGACAGATGCCCAAGTTTATTGTATGACGTTTATGATCTATTTATTTTGACCACCACTTACCGCTAAAGCCATCTATAGGAAAACAGCGGAAGCAAAGTTGTACACCTAATACATTTTTTCTTTTCTTTCGATTTCTGACTAATTATACCTCGAGTTAGTCATAAATTTAAATGTTGAATCTATTATAATTAAATTAAAAATTTGCAATATAAAATTGAAAAATCAAATAAAATTATTTATGTTATTTATGTTATTCCTTTGTAATATTCTCAATTGCATATCCTGAAAATTTTAGCCGACCTTAGTAATTTTTTATATAAAATATTCAATAAATTGACAATTATTTTAATTACAAAATTAAATATTTATATTAATCCGTCATGATTCTTAATTAATAAATTTCTATAGAACATTATAATATCAGTGCTTGTTACATTTACTATATGTATTATATAGTTTTAGTGTATATTCAATTCTTATGCATCTATCGCTAACTCGAAGGGGGTAATAAATACCTATATATATATATATATATATATATATATATATATATATATATATATATATATATA
>NW_012130066.1:436088-441498 GCF_000143395.1 Atta cephalotes
CTCTCTCTCTCTCTCTCTCTCTCTCTCTCTCTCTCTCTCTCTCTCTCTCTCTCTCTCTCTCTCTCTCTCTCTCTCTCTATGCATATATACAGTGAGAGCAAAAAGTATTCGTACAGGGAAATTTGTTATAAAACAAGTTTTATTTGTAGAAAATAAAAATTAATTAGCAATTTTATACAATGAATACATTCTATTCTAACATAAACAAACGAGCTTCGCATGTATGCCTGATTTTAGAAGTTAAATTTTTTGTTTGTACGAATACTACTACTCAAACAATACAATTTTTAATTTTCGCTTATTTTTCAGATGATATATTTCGTATAATTAACACATATCTTCTTGGTATATATAATTTTAGATAAGAAACATACGGTCTATTTTATTCTTTATGAATAAATTGTTAATTATCCAACAAGAAATGATCGCTAATTAAACGTCGAATCAATGTCAAATTATTGTTGAAATCATCGTATTTATATCGATTCGATTTCATATCGACTCCATTTCTCGCTGGATAATATTTATTTGTTAAAAATAAAATTTTCTAAAAAAATATTTTCTCTGTAACGAATACTTTTTGCACTCACTGTATGTGTGCGTAGTTATTTCATAGACGAGTATTTCGCAGAAGCAAGACGGTGGCGTACGACCTTGGTGTTTGTTTTGGTAGCGGCGCGCTACGGCTTAGGCAAGGCCGCCGCGCCGCGGCCGTGTTGTCATTCGAATGGAGAGGCTTGAGACGGCAGGTAGCGGCGCGAGCCGCTCCGCATTTCACACCACGTTACACATCGAGAGATGCAATCGTGTCAAATGGGAGGAGATACCGAATTCCATTATTTCCTACAAACCATTAGCAATTACCAACTAGAACGCGTTTAATTAACTCTCGCGATTAACATAATGCATCGACTATTTGTCGGAGCAAATATTTCATATGACTTATTCAATCTATGCAGGAACCGAAACGATAGATAATGGAAAGCCAAAACCATAAATTATTGTTTTATCGCGGCATTTATTTACGGTCGATAATGCTCGTTTTAACAATGCTTCGGATGTATCATCGAGTTTTGAATTTATCATTACTATTACTGATTTGTTCATTACTGTCTGGATTAAGAACTCGGAATAATATTGACTGTTTATAATACATATTTCATTGGATCAGAATAAAGCTACGTACTTTTTTTCGCATTAGCTTCTCGTTGTGGTATTAAGTATGATTAGTGTCGGGAGTGCCGTACAAAGTGCCGTACGATTATTTCATTCCGGCAATTAGTACGCGCAATTATAATTAACCGTATTTTCTCGAGTGTTGTGTACGAATGCAACGATCAAGTCTGAGAAGGAGACTTGGGAGGCATCGGATAATAGCAGAGTATAACAAAAAAGTTATTAGTAAATTATTATATTTTATGTTTAACAATAGATTTCTCTCCACGAAAATTATATATCACAGATATATATAATATAATATGTATGTAATATAATAATAGTGTACGCAGAGTTAAGATGATAAGAAAAGTATAACAAAAATTTATATTTACATGTTTCATAACGTTTCACGTTAAAGATCAGAAATGGATGGATTATGACAGATTAGTACAAATATTTAATTTTGGAATTTGGAATAATTATCAATTCATTAATATTAAAAAATTTATATATTGAACATTTTATAGATAGTAGAGTAAATTGTAATAATAAAATTGTAATAATAAAAAACGACTACAATTTTCAGAATATATAGAATTAAGAATATAATAAAGAGATAATATAATGTTTTGATATAATTTATTTTCTTCTTTCCTTTTATTTCTAATATTTTTTAATACAATTTGAGATTTTTTTGTATACAATAAAGATAAAATATTGTATAATTTGATAACAGAAAAATAATTTTTAAAGATTTTTCCAATATGTGACTTTCACAAATAAATAAATTTTGAAATAAAAGAAAAAAATATGTAAGATAATATATTTCCGCTAATCAAGTTAATAAAAAGTATATTAATAATTATAAATTATATTTATTCTTGTAACAAACTTATTTTTATTTTTCACAGTTTCTTTGTTTACTGCAAAGAATATTTTGATCGCTTAAAACAAAAATCAAAAATAAAATAATAAAATCTAATAGCTATTCCATCGTAGATGTAATTTTGCAAAATATTAATAATTGTACAATAATTTAAGATTAGCTTTCACAGAAATAACCGTTGTGTTTCTTACCATTAGCAAAATTTGTTTGGAAATGTATCTGTTATTAACATGACTGATTAATTTGTCTCGAGATATAAAACTTTATTCTGAGTGTCTCGCCTGACACGCTTTTTAATACGAGATTTATGTAACGAAAGACTGTAAATACATTTTTAATCTGAATGTTGAGACGCGATGAGAAAAGTTCACAGGTGAATAGCTGTAAGAAACTATAAAATATTAATGACATTTATTATTCTCCTGTGTTTTACTTCAATTCAATATATCGTCTCTTAAATTAGCATACTACTAACAAATAAGAGAAACAGAGAAAGAGAAAGATTTCTGCAGATAAAACAAAATGATTATGTCTTCATCTATCTATAGTAACGTTTAATGCTTTCATTACGTGCCGTCTCGGGTGTATGTCTTTTTTATCGTAATTTCAAAAGAATTATCACTTAATTCGTCGGCGTCGTTTTTTATGTTTGCCTTCGTCCGCATGCGTCAGTATCCTCTTGTACAGACATTTTTCCGCGAAAATAAATGTTCATTCTTCTCCCTCGTCATCTTTTAGCGCGATTTTCGCGCGAACATTAAAGGCATTGACGTTTGGCGATAAGAACGATGGTACAAAGAACGAAGCTTTTTCCGCGAGAAATGTTGTTCGAATTTCGCGTTTGATTATTGGTCATTCAATTTACACATGACGTTTCGCGAGCATATGTAAACACATATTACGTATCGTCAAAATGTATTTTTCAATGGTCGCACCAGTCTCGTACGGTCTGATGCATCCCATCGCGGGCGCGGAGTCGTCCAATTATCCGAAATGATGCGTATCGTTGTGATCAAAGCGCCAATAAGGAAGGAAAGGGTCATCCTCCGCCCGTCATCGTACTCTTGTAAACACTGCAAGCTCTCTGTGATGCCGTCACGTATAACTGATGTGCGCGCGGCATATCAATTTTTTACGATGCACTCGACGTGATATTTAACTTTTCACCATGTGAGCCCTGTCGCGTTTGAAAGTCCATAAATTGAATAATTGGATAAAAATAACGGACGGATTCAAATCAAATCGAGTACCAATTTTATACACACGTATTACATTGCGTATATATTTATTAAAGCATTGGCAGTTTCAATTAATTAAACCCAGTTTTTTATATTCACCTTTTTAATAGTAGTTCTGACTGCGGTAAAACAAAAATAAAGATAGGAAATTGTATCAACCATTAGTGTTAACGAATTTCGTGTTATAAGCTGATAATCAGTTCGAAATCATTTTGAGTAATGTCTTAATGATATTGATATGATTCTCTGGCTGATATTCATGGTCGATTCTTATATTTAAGACCGTCTTAAATACAATTAAGATGTTATAAGCCAATCAGAACTGTATTAACATTTTAAAACATTAGTTAAAACGGCCTTAAAACAAGGATTATCAATATCAGCCTGTGATTGATTCATGACATCTTAGAATTATACTTAAGATGAATTTATTGTACATATAAGAACCGATTCTTTGAATATCGATATTAATGCTACGTATATTTTAAGTCAAAACATGAAATTTTTGAAACAGTTAATACTTTTTAATAGAAAAATCATAAATGGTATTCGGAAGCAAAAAAAAAAGAAAGAAAAAGCGAGAGAGTAAGATTATTTTCATGTTTTTTATACAAGTGTTTTATTTAATATGTATAAAATAATTGATTTCTCATGAGACATACGGATTATTGATGACGAGATATAATATTCAACGAAATGTAGCGTAATTACACAATTATTTATATATTGGAACGTATTATAATATATATACATAATTGAATTAGAGGTAGTTATATTACGTGTGACGTTGCATGTAATATTATCAGCTTTGGTAAGTGAATAATGGGCAAGTCATAGCTTACTGTAATGCGAACCTTAAACGCAGACGGAGAGTTCTTAATCAATTTCTTTTTTCGCAATCGACTTGTCTTGTTAGTACCGCAGACTCGCGATTGATGCATAAGCACGCGTCACAATGCCGGGCTTGCGAGAATCAAGGCATCTGCTTTGTCACGACGAGCGTGATCCGTGGCTACGTTTCCTTTTCTTTCTCTCTGCGCTACTGACGACTCGCCCTATCTTCTTCTTCTGCATTCTCCTCGTCTCTGCTTATCGTATTGTCAGTTTAGCACACAAGGCTCGTCCACGTACGCCACGCATGACGAACGCGGCGATATGACGCCGCTCGCTGTGCGTGACGTTTACGATCGGTGTCTTGAAACCGGCAGGTGTAGCCACGTACATCGCTCGTAAAAATTCAGTTTGCTTGCAGACAAGCCTCCATGTCTCCCTCATGCGTTTTTCTCCATTCCTGTCGGCTCGTCCACGTTTGATGAGATAATAACGTTAACGCTTAAATGTGTGCATGCAATGAAAACGTCTCTCTATATATATAGTAAAACTTGATAATATTTGTAAAACTTGGCAATATTTTACGGATAACTTGGCAATACTAAATGTGTTTATTTTGTTATATTAATTGAAGTATTAATTAGCGAAATTATTATTATATATTTTAAAGAATATTTAAGCGTTTAGTAGATTTGAAATAATGTATTTGAATACAGACAAGTCTTCGATCACATATTTTCTTTTCGTGGTCTCGCTTTAGTCTGAGGATATTAATCATTATTAAACGATGATGAACATAATTGTCACTATTTAATTAATGGATACGATCCTTTTACCGATATTGACAGAAATATTATTATGAATCGTATAATCAATAAATTAAATTTGTATTGCTGTATTACAACAAATAATAGATATTTAAAGTACCATTTAAAAAGAAACAGAGTACATTAGTTAAAAATAACATATCTACAATCATATTTTACTTTTTCCATTTGCAATTTGGATTTTTTTTATCCAACTCAAGATTTTTTTAATATTCGAGACTTTTAAAAAATGTGGAACAATTCAGGGTTACTTTTTATCATCTTTATTACATTATCAAATAGGTTTTTTTAACTTAAACGTCTAAAACTTATATTTAATCCACCTTTCTTCATGTCGGAGAAATTTAGAAGTAAAATTTAACTTGTGCCAAAAAAGAGATGTAGGTAAAATTGATTAGAGAATAATTGAGACTGAGAGAGAGAGAGAGAGAGAGAGAGAGAGAGAGAGAGAGAGAGAGAGAGAGAGAGAC
>NW_012130066.1:442409-461691 GCF_000143395.1 Atta cephalotes
GAGAGAGAGAGAGAGGAATCCGACTATCTAATAACATTGCGCAAAAGAATGTAGACTGTTTATTCCTGACACCTTGGAATTAAGATGACGAGTCACACCCGTCTCGCATAGGACATTCCAGACGTATGACAATGACTCTCACTCGATTGTTTCTTGTTATCTGCACCGAACCCGCCACGCATCAATTTCCATAAGAACATAAAGATAAACGCAAGAGTAAGTATGTATCGTCGCTGGTAAAAGGCCTAGCATAAATCTCGCAGAATGCGCGACGTTTCGCGTTTATACGTCTCTTCACGCTTACGCTCACTGCGTTATGCAAATCCGCGAAAATCAAATCGTCACCTCGGGCAGACGCTGGCGCGTTCAAACAAGGGGGAAAAAAATCTGCACGCGTGAAAGGATTGACTGTCTCTCATCTGGCGACTAACGTGTTCGGGATGCGAGGTGCATAAATAAATTCCGTAGTCGAAGCCGAAGAGCGATGCGAGCCGCGAGTATCTCGCCGGGGCACCCTGTATAGATCGCTTTTGCCATTACGGGACATCATGGGGCCGCCGACAAAAATAAACTCGCCTTGACAGAGACAGATCGCCTCGTTCATCCGCGAGTATACTATACGCGCGCGCGAATGCATTTCGCGTCTCTCACGATCGATAGATCAGAGAGCGCGAGCGAGGAGAGACTTGGTTGCGACGGAAACTCCGACGAGTGGAACTGCAATTGTGCACCAGGATACGAGAATGTTCCGGTTCCTTTGGTCTTCTGGTTACATTCGCCGCCGGTGCGCGTGTCCGCTCGTCTGTCTGTCCGTCCAACCGTCCGTCCGTCCATCCATCCGTCCGTTCGTCTGTCTGTCTGTCTGTCTGTCCGTCCGTCCGTCCGTCCGTTCGTTCATTCGTTCGTTCGTCCGTTGTCTGCTCCAGCGCACTTCGGACGAGTGCATCGCCGTCTGGCCCCGGCCAGAAGGGTCTTTGACCGATTATCACTTGGTCTTTATGGTCTTTGAGGTTCTTTTAAACCACCTCGCCGCTTCTCTGCTCCGTGTCCGTCTGCCCTCTTCCCCCCCCCCTCGACCCCGAACGTTCCCTCTCGCCCTCGCCGTCGTCGCCGCTGGCGCCGACACGGCGTACACGGGGACCGAAGGGAAGAAAATCGGCGAGACGAGGAAAGGTGCGAACGAACGACGAGGACAGCGGGCCATCGGAGACCGGGGTAAACAACATCGTACATGGTACCCGCGAGTATACCTTCGCACAATGCGAAAGCTTAATGCATCGCCGAGTGGGCACTCGTATGTCGTATACGCGGTCATATCCCGCTGTCTCGTTGAGTTTTCGGCATCAACGCCATGAATGTCACTGCGTCGCGGTGATGAATGAGGATTAAGCTATGCTTATTGTTATAACGAGTGATGATTTGGCAGTTAACACTCTCCATCCAAACACGTGCGTTATGTGCCCTGTCGAATTCGAATGTGCAACAGAAGATACAAAGAATATATCGCGTTGTAGACAAAAGATATGTAGAATAGATGAAATGTAAAATAAATTAATAGATAACAAATCTTCTAATTGGTAGACGTGAAATCATCGAATGATTCATACAACACAGATTCCAACGGTATTGCATCGACATGTCGCAACGTTCCAGTAATATTACAGTGACATTGCAAACATTGCAATATTGCTGCAAGGTTCTGCATTATATGGGAGAGAAATCAGAATTGTAACGATGATAGAAAACAAAGAAAATTCGAAGTTAAATGATTTGTGAGCTTATCGATTTTGTAAAACGTGTAAGTCTGCAACGTAATCGATAAGGCGTTTATAATATTTTCATACGCTTCCTTTCAAGTGACTTCATTATATATGTATGTATCATTTAAGAGAGAGAGAAGTCTTTCATATAAAAATAATACACTGCATATATATTATATGTACAAAAATTAATTCACACATTTTTATACTAAATCATATATACGAAGATAGTTATTACACTTGGATTAAAAAATTTTTTAAATATTCTATATACTTGCGTGAGAAAAATACTGACGTTCTTATTTTTTCCTAATAACGTTTGACATTTCGCATTACAATGGCTGTGTCGGACCTGGTCAACATATAGAGATCTGTTTTCTGTGGCTGAACTAGTGTACACTTTTGGAACTTAAAGTGAGATAGATATATGTTTGATTATTTGTTTAAAGCGAGAAAGAGAATTCTAGAGAATTCTAGAACAGCAAGAACAGAAAACAGACCAGGTTGCACACGATAAATAACGGAGAGATTTCGATCGGAAATAAAATGTGTGCGACGTCGCTGTCGAAGCGTACTCTCCCTTTGGAGAGGTACTTCTGGATTCCTACGTCGAGCGTCACGAATTCATTAAGTAGCGAATTATTGAGACCGATATTACGCGGTTAAGCTCGACTCTGACGTCTTTGTCGCTAAATAAGGAACGGGCCGAAGTGTCGTGACACCGATACCGTAATTTCGCCAAGAACAAAGAGAGGGTTGTGCAAAGATATATACGGAGGGAAGGGATACGCCGTCGTCGCGTAGATACGAAAACACGTGAGCGCGTATATCGCGCAGTATCTATTCCACGATTAACTCCGACTTCTCCGCTCTCCTCCCTTCCCTCCCCTTCCCTCAATTAATTATTTTCACTGATCCGAAGTACGTCAGCATACGATCGTATGTCAGCATTCGGATGAGATACGTCTGTTCTTTCTTCTCTCTAACGAGAGCGACAATCGACAGATTTAATTTGATCAATGCCAACCGAGATATCTCGCTTCAAACGAGATACGAATCTTTTATTTCGTAAGGGTTTTGAAAATTTAACTACTAGATATAAGTATATAACTAGATATAAGTATATCTATCAGGAAAAAGGTTATAAAACCGAGTAAAAGAGTTTTCTTAGCTCGCAATAATCTGTTGACCTTTTTTGATTTTTCGATTCTTTTTTTCTTTCTTTCCATTTTACGTGCATACATCAATTCGTATTATTTTGCTTGCTAGGAATTAGTAAAGAGAAAAAACATGCGCTATTCTACTGAATAATCAGAATTATTTTAATTTGAATTGTAAAATAATGTAAAGTTTTCATAACGATACAGTATGAACTCAAGTCTCCAAGACAAAACTTCTTTAAGAGAATATTCAGGATTGAAAAAGTTACTTTATAAATTGCTTTTTAGATTACCTTATACGTATTTGTTATTAAGAATGAAGTACAAAAATAGTAATACAAAATTGGAGCGAATGATAAAAAGTAAACCTTATTATGCTCAATTTCTATAATAAAAAGTAGTCTTACAAGTAATTTATAAGATAATTTTCCCAACTCTAGGAGGAAACATTACATAATAATACGTATTATGAAATAATGTAATAGAACTTAATATAACACCATTCTTCTTCAAAGAATATTCATGTCAAATCGATTTAAAAGTTGACAATAATTAACAAACGTCATAGGACACGTAAGACATTCGCCACCCCTGCGGGAGTACGGAGGTACGCGAACTTTGAGCGCGTACGTAGTGTATACAAGTATTTACCTGCGTAAATTCAAATTCGCGAGACGCGAGACGCGAGAAAGGAAACGGCGTGCGCGACGCGGCGCGGCCGTGCGGTGCGGAACGGCCAGAGCTACCCGCCGGAACGGAAAGGGACGGAAAGCGACGAGCGCCGCCGAGACGAGACGAGACGCGACGAGGAAAGACGATGAGGGCCGACGAGGGTCGCGCACCGCGGCGCTGAACGCAGTGCCATCCGATAGGCAGCACCGCTTGCTCCGCGGATCTTCGGCTCGCTCCGGGTACGAGCTCTCCCTGCGCTCGTTCAAGCTCCGCCACGCTTACCTCTCCTCTCTCTTTCTCTCTTACTCCCTTACTCTCTTTTACTTTCTTCGCTCACGCATTTTCGTTCTCTCTCTCTCTCTCTCTCTGTCTATTTTTCGCTCTTTCTCTGTTTTCAATCCCGCTGTATCGGCGTGGCGCGGCCGCGACAGCCGCAACGACGACGACAACAACGACGACAACGACGACGACGACGACGACGACGACAACGACGACGACGACGACAACGACGACGACGACGACGACGACGACGACGACGACGACGTCGACGAAAGAAAAATTGAGCCGCCGCGGGTGGAAAACGCGGGACGCGTGCAGCGAGAACGCATCGCTTCGCGTGTGTCCGGCGGCCGCGTGTGTCGCGCACATCAGGCCTATACGTGTGTGAGCGCTCGATGTGCCGTCCGCTCGCTGCATTGCGAGTGTATATACCAATACGTCGTCGTTTCTCGTCTCGCGACCAAAGAGAGGAGGCTCCCTTCCCCCGACCTGGATGCGCGGCAGTCTGTATGGTGCGTGTGCTTATCTTCTTTCTCTCTCTGCCTGTATATCTATATCTATCTATTTATTTATCTGTCCATCTGCTGCGTCCACGCTCGTCTCTCTCTCTCTCTCTCTCTGTCTACCTTTTGTCGCGCACACTCCTCTTTCTTCCTTTCTCTTCCCCTTTCTCTTTCCCGGCTGTCTTCCTCTTTCGTTCGTTGATCTTACTCCGTTGCGTATCGTAGCGTCTACATCACTCCACGCTCGATTCAGACGCTTCGCAACGTGCCGTCGAGTGAATTGACTTAAGAAGACATCAGTCGACTCTTGTCACCGCTAGAACCTGCTTTTCTGCACGTATGCAAAAGATGCTCGTTCTCAGAACGCAACGGAGACACAGCATGGCCGCTTCTAGCACGAAACAAATCGGAGTCCCTCGCCGGTGTCCATCACGCTATGTACGTTCACATTCGCCGTCCTGTCTTCTCATTCTCGCGCTGCATCCGTCTTCCTCTCGCTGCGCGTCAGCGCACCCCTTTCTCTTTCTCTCTCTTTCCGAATTTGCAGATTTTATGTGCATACATTTTACAACAGGTTTTGTATATATAATTTTATATACGTAATATATATATGTATATATATGTATATATATATATATATATAAAATATATATATATATATATACATATATATATATATATATACACACACACATCTGTCGCGCACACATCATTTTTTCTTACGCGTCGTGAAGCTTTCGCTCTCGTGCTTCATCCGCGTGCGTTGGTCTCACTTGTTTTTGCATTGTGTCTCCGTTGTGTAAACGTACAACTTTTCCTTTCGCTTTTACTCTTCCTCTTTCCTATTCTCCTTCCTCCTCTTTCCATTCGAGCCCTCACGACAGTCTGTCCGTCTCTCTTTCGTCTTTTCTCTTTCTCTTTCTCTCCGTTTTGTATCTCTTCTTCCACTGTTTGCATCTCTCTTTCCCTCTCCCTCCTTCCCCAACCTCCCTATTTCGCTCTCTCTTCCGTATCGTTCGTTGGAGCACAAATAAAATCTCTCTTCCTCCCCTCGTTCTACGAGAGGGACTGTGTCTCTCTCCCAACGGCTTTTTCTTCCCCTTTCTAGGTTTCTACATTAGTTCTCTCGTTCGTGTCCTCTGATTGTGTGTTTCATTCGAAAATAGAACGTCAGCGCGCGTGCCGCGCACGCATTTTTGCCGCGAAAAACCGCGAATTCCCACTCGCAGGCGCGCTCCTATCGAGCGAGCGGCCGCAGCGTACCGGCTTGTACCCCTAAATGCGTCCTCAAACTCTCACACGTTTTGCGAGAGTTATGCGACCACCTCATAGCGAGCTTGCACGCGTGCAATCACGCACTGGCTGGGCGCGTCTCTTCCTCTCCCTCTTTCTCTTCGTCTCAATATCATCGCATATTAATCTCGCAGAAATCGCGAGTCTTCACGCAACCCATGCGACGTCTTGGGAGATTTAATGAGCCGATAATAATGCATGCTGGACGAGCTGCGGTTAATTTAAAACTTGGAATTACGATAGGTTCTTTATTATTTTTAAGATGATTTGATTTTTGATACAATTGCTGTTAACTCTCCACCTGCAATATGAGTCTTTTATGTCAAAATTTCTCTCAAATTTTTCCAAAATAAAAAAAAGCCAAGTCCAGTTCCTTCTTCTAAAATATCATGTAACATTTATTTTGTAATGTAATAGAGAGGTTGAAAAGTAACTCTTGAATTTTCTCACATTTTTTGAAAGCTTAGAACAGTAAAAAAATTTGGGCTGAACGAAAAGACCCAGATTGTAGACAAAGAATTAATAAGATAAGCTTTGATAGCAATTCTTATCGGTTAACGTTTTTTAAAAATCGCCTTAAAAAGTAAATCTCCTTAAAAAAGTAAATCGCTTTAAAAAGTAGTTCTCATATAGGCAGATTAAAAATGAAATGAGATGGTTATAATTAATATGATTGGATTACAAATTATCGAAAAAATTTCGTGAAACGTAATTAATCGAAGTTAGATTTAAATACGACTGAAATTCTATAAAATTCTATGAAGATGGAATAAATTATTTGATATTATGATATAACATTAACGGATGTCATGAAGAATATGTCTATAAATATAAGTAGCGATATATTACGTATGAAATCTAATTATATTTTTCATTAATATATACATAACGTATTCTCCTCCTTTACGTTGTGTCGAATTTATCACAATGCAATTTTGCGTTAAAAATCGAAGATTTTTCTCAGCGAGCCGAAAAATATTTTCCTGAGAGCAAGTAAATCGTCGAGCGGTTTGTTTAGTTCACAAATCGAGGGTAAAATATTTATATTTCTTTAACTCCCTATTGCGCTCCATTTCAAATCAAGTTCCGTCAAATTATCGGTCGTGCAATAAGATAAAACGCGTCACGTAACACAAAGGTGAACGCCTGTCCTCCCGTCGAGTAGGAGCGCGTGGCAGACGCGCGACGATATTTTGGCGGGAGAGTCGTAAAAATAGTGCCTCCGCAGTTTCCTTCCTTCAGCTACGGGACTATAATTAGCAGGTATTCCGCGTTTTACGTATGGCGGATACACGCGTGTCGCGCGAGCGAGAGCGCGTGATCTCGCGTTGGGGATAAGAAGATCAATCGGCCGCGTGCCGCTGCGTGCGAGCGTCTCCACCGTGCTAGACACCGACACGAAAGCCCAATCGTTATCAGTCAGCATACACGAATCTTCCATTAGACGAGCCAAGTAGAAACGGATCCGTTTAGTATCCCCCGTCTTCCTCGAGGTCCCTACCATGCCGACTCTCTGCCACTAGGAATTCGTTATTTGAAGCGATAGCAGAGTATCTCGTGACCTCACTACAAAATTTTAGAACTTCTCAAAAAATCGAGACATCTAATTTTCGGTTAACGATGTATCAGGTATAGAGTTTCTGTGAAAAAAGTGACTGGAATTAGAAATTTATACTTTCCAAAGTAAAGTAAAAGTGAATGTTACATATATATGAAATAATTGAATAAGGTTAATATTTATATTTAACAATACAGTTCAATAACTTAATAAATGAAAATGTTCTCTTAATTATTTTTTAAAAACATGTCTACATACCACACTTCTTATTGAAATAATTTCTGATTCCGATTTTGTAAATCGTCATCAAACTTCTTGTATTACTTTATATAGGTATAAAAAATTCATATTTGTTTATTTGTTTATTAAAAAATACGTATAATTCATCCCTTATAATCGAGTTAGAGATAATTTGATGACTTTAATTAATTTGATTTATTGAGCAATATTAACAATATTAAAAATAAATACGCCTTAAATGAAAGCAAATTTGTATCTCGTGACTAAAATTAAAATTGCACAATAAAGCTTTTTTAGATACAATTGGCGAACATATGTTTGGGATACTTTTAGTCTGACATAAATAATTACTATATACAGATTTATTTATGCAAGATGAAAATAATAAATACGCGAGTTTCTAAAAATTTATTTTTTAATGACAAATATATTAGTTTATTGTATTGAAAAAATTATTATTATCTTTTTTATATACGATGAAATGTCGGAAATTTTTACGAAAAGAAAATCATTTCGATAAACTATTTTACCATATTCGAAAGTGTTTCTTGATAATATAATTAAATCGATTATATGTCCAGTTTCCGGCTCGATTTAATTTTTGCGTACGCGTGTCGTAGCGACGATGACGATGATCGCGACAACATCAATGACTGTACGACCCGGCCAACGGCGGCACCGTCGAGACACAGTCGATCGGGCACAACAATGTCCGCGCGGCGCGTGCTTATAAAAATAGCATTTTCGCGGTTTCTCCCTCCTTACGGCTATACTTAGCCCCGGACACCGGTGTCCCTCGGCGTAGTAAACAAATTCAGGAGGGTCGACCCTCGTGTAACGAGAAGCGCGCCGTCCGTATATTCCTCACTCACTCGTCTATTTTTTCAGCGCATGTCTTAAATATTTTTAGAGATAGCGCTATGAATTTTTGCCGTGTCGGTTCAGGAAAATATTTCACATATAATTATGTCATAACTACGCTCTTCCTTTTAACATTGATAGCCGAATTAAGAGAAGGAAATTTGAAAACACTATTGTATAGTTTCCATATTCACATGTAAATTCACACATACGTAAACTGTGTATCTTAATATATTTTGAAAAATTTCGAAGTTGCGAGATGAGCTAGAAATGAGTGATTGAGAGTAGAAGGATATCAATGAATCAAATTCCAACATTGTGTAGAGAAACTAAATTTTAGCTAATTTCGAGTAGAGTTTACTTTAATAGTTATTTGGAACTTAACAGCTAGCTACAAGCTCTCTCTCTCTCTCTCTCTCTCTCTCTCTCTCTTTCTCACACACATTTCCCTTTATATTTCCTCCGTTACACTTTTAGATCAGTCACTCCCATCTAGACGCTCGTATTTCTGTGTTTCTTCGCTCTATGCAGATGGTTTGCCGTGTTACCTTTATTATACCCAGGGATTAGTTATTTAAGCTATTTTGCTGCTAGTGAGAGCACAAATGGTGCATAAGCATTTGAAATGTAAAGTTCGCGAAAGCGGTCGATTCTTTTCGCAGTACAGAATCGGAGTGTTGATTAATGAATGAGATATCGAAAATGCAGTAACCCATGAGAGATGAAAACGGAAAACCGAGCTTGCTGTATCGAGGTGATACAATGATATTTCGTGGCGCATAAATGATATTTACCGACATAAAGAGATATTTTCGAAAACTCTTTCTAGCATAATATACATGGAAATAACTTAGATTGTTTGACGAAAGTTATAATGTAAAAATAACTATCTCTTTCATAAGTTTTTATAGTGATTATTTTAACTTTTGTTTTTTTCCTCGAGATGAATTTCCTAGCGAGCCTTATAGGAAATGCATGTTTGGTTTTTACATTGAGAGATACACCCATGCACTATTATATCCATACTCGTTATTGGACTGTTTAACCCTTCTATTCCCGATGGGATAATTGCGTCTCGTGAATAATTGGCGGCAAACGATATACATGAACTTGATCATGTTATGTTAACGTCTCACGTTAACTCAGTACCAGACAAGATGAAAATTTTGTGAACATTTATCTTAATTTTTCAACATTTCTGATATTTTATATTTCTCAAAATTAAATTTTTCTTCAAATTTAGTTGCGAATAATAATGAATGATTAAAGTCTTAAATGGTTTTTGTTACTTATTAATTGAACATCTATAATATTATTACAATTTTTTATGATGCAGTTATAACAGAAAATTAAAATATAACTTAAAATAATGATTCATTTATTTAACTATTAAATACAATAAATTAGATTTAAAAAGGAGTAAAGAAAAATTCATGATGTTAACAAAATTTTGATAACAAAACATATTATAAGTCATATTTATTAAGAAATTTATATTATTTATTAAGAAAAAGAAAAACAAGAAAAAATTAGATCTTATATTACTAAGTACTTTAGATTCAATTGAGAAACTATCAAAGGAAAGAAAACGCGAAGAAAAAATGTGTTTCTCGAGAAATGAAATATCTATTAGACAAGAAGGATTGTAGATAGAAAGGTATTGATCCAAATATGTCAAGGTGCAAAATTCTTTGATTGTTTTAGATTGTGCTATAGTCCTCTGAACGCTATTTGGACAGCGTCTGTAGACAGCAAGGACGCAGAGAAGGAAGAGAAGGCGTGAAGCGCGAGCGGAAGATGCCGCGCGACGCAGCCAGAGAACGTGAATGCGACGAGCATCGTCGGGACGCGAGTCGCGGCACCGACTGTTCACGGGGTGCACGATGATGGCGGAATGCCCGTGGACAAGGTGCACAGTATTATCCGGCTCGTCGGTCGAGTATACGGTAAAGTTGATCGCCTATCGTGGTGGCAAGATCGAGCGCAACAGGGGCAGCAGCAGCAGCAGCAGCAGCAGCAGCAGCAGCAGCAGCAGCAGCTGCAGCAGCAGCAGCAGCAGCAGCAGCAGCAGCAGCAGCAGCAGCAGCACGTATCTGGGACGCGCGACGGGATAATAAATGCCAAAACGGCACGACGCCGGCACGAGCCGAGGTGGATCAAACGTGGGGACGCGAAACACAATTGTCGAATGCGAGCAGGTGTTCCAGGAGGACTGGATCGCGTGGTTGCATGTAAATCGCGAGGAAGAGGAGCAAGAGGAAGGAGAGGAGGAGGAGGAGGAGGAGGAAGAGGAGCAAGAAGAAAAGACAAAGAACGTCAAAGTTTACCGCTGCGAGCGGATCGCGCATAGCCAGATTGAACGGCCGCCTCGCGGATTCTTATCGCACGGCAGGGGATAGCGGGAGCCACCACGGAGGCGGGGGTGGGTTTGCCCCTGCTTCTTCTCGTTGTTGCTCTTCTCGACGATCTTACGCACGTGACGGCCGCGTCGGTGATACTCGAACCGTTGAATAGCGTCTATCTAGCCGACGTTCCTACGCCCGTTTACCTGCCGCCGCGATCATCCGATTATTATTTGTTCGCGCCGCGCCCGTTCCGGAGGGCGATCAAACGCGTGTTTAATCCTAACGACGTCGATTCCGAAGGTCACGCGAATCAGGGAACTCTGGATCATCTTACATTGGCGACACGCCTTTCACCTTCGTCCGCGCTACCCTTGACGTCACCCCTATCATTAACGTCGCCGTTATTGTTAACGCCGCCGCCGCCGCTGTCGTCGTCGTCGTCTACGACGTTATTGAGACCGTCGTCGTCTTTAACGCCGCTGAATGCCATCGTCGTCAGACATCAAGATCTTTCCAATCTGACGCCGAGTCGTGACAACGAGGGGATCGTAGCGCGACGAGGAAGAGCGAAGCGAGTAGCGATAAGCAAGAGATCGAAGCTGAAAGATCAACCCTCTTCGAACTTCATCGACTCTTGGCCGGAGGCATGGCGACGTGCTAACGAACACCCTCCGCAATCTCGCAAAGTGGAACCCAGGCCGTCAATCGATGAAAGGATTCGCCCTGCAGTCCAGACTTTTACTCCGCTGTTAGAGCCCGTCTTCAAGCTTGGAGGATCAATATTACGTTCGGAAAGCTCCCTACGAGATATTTTATTTCGCGAAAGTGCTTCGAAGACAACGACGACGACGACGACGGCGGTGGCGACCAGAACGATCACGCGGAACATCGTGTACTTCGATGCGACTCAGCACGCCAGAAGCACCGTGCTCGAGAAAAATGACGTCGAGAGAGTGACCGAGGACCGAGTGGAAGGTGATAAGAGAGAAAAGGAGTTGGTGCTCGTGGGAAACGAGGATAATAGTGCGATCGTAGTTGGTGGTGATAGTGTCATCGAGTGGACAACGACAACAGTCGCCGGGCCGATGTCATCGTCGCGGTCGGCGTTTTCCGGAGACAATGTGCAGGTGGCCGAGCGTGTAAGGGTGCGCGCGAGTTCTGAGCGTAGCTCATCGAAGGGCGAGCAAGACGACGAGGAGCAGGTCAAGGTCACCATCGCGCGCGACAACGAAGATTCATTTGCATCGTCGACGACGACGACGACGACGACGACGACGACGACGACGACGACGACAACGACGACGACAACGACGACGACGACAACGACGACGACGACGACGCAGCATCCACCACTGACTCAAGACACCTCTATGGAAGCACGTGAGTTTTTAAATATAAATTAGATTACATAATATAATATATGGCTCAATTAATAAAAATAAAAGAAATTGTTAAGAAGGGCTACGAGCCAAAGTAACAATTTTTTAATGTAAGTAATAAGATAACATAAAAATAAATAAAAATAAGAATATGTCTATATTAAACTAACAGATGTTTCGACTTTGATCGGGTCATTCTCAATGTTATAAATAATAAACAATATATACTATTTTTATAACATTGAAAATGACTCGATTGGAATCAAAACGTCTTTGTACTTGGATTCGTAACCCTTCTTAATACAGTTTCTTTTATAAATTAAATTAATGTCTCGCTTAATGTTGGAAGGATGTAAAATAAAAAGTAAAACTAAATTTTTGGAAAATTAAAAAGGAAATTACTTTTTGTACAAAAATAAAAAATTTTCCCCTTCGCAATAAATTTGAAATATATAATTTATAGCATATTAATTGAAGATTTCTTTAAAATTTTACACAATTGTGCTTAGAAATTTTTAATATATAGAATAAAATATATATAGAGGCATATATTCTTTGAACAGTAAGCGGATTATTTATATTTGAAACAATGGCAAGATATTTTTAGATAATTTTATAAATAGAATTCAATTCTATCGATTAAATTGCTGTATTTTTACATTTACTAAACACTAAAATTACATAATTATATTAATGACGAGAGATACAGAAACTTAAAATATATTTACTAGATAGTGTGCTATTTTTAATTTACTAGATAATCTTTGAAGAAATACTTTTCTGATTGTTTTAAGTTATATTATAGACACTTTTTTTATCGCAACAACTTTTGCCAGCAATAAGTTCAATAAGGTATCGCTCCATTCGTTTAACACGAGCTAAAAAATAACAAACATTTTTTCACTTTGAAAGCCGTCATTCTATGAAAAGCAATAAAGCCCTCATGTTGATTCTTTAAATGCATCTGAATGAGAGATTCGCGCGCATATCCTTTCGCTGGTTTATCGCTTCGCTAAAATCCCTCTGGATCACCCTCTGTATATTCGCATACGAATATCGCCATGCTCGTTTTGCCATGCTCGAGCTCGTGTTTACAGGAACCGCAGGATCTTTGGTCAGAGTTATTTTTAACTATTCCAACCGTGTACCATCTTCCACAATCCGGTCCTCCCTTGTATTCCTTTTTTTTCAGTTTTGTACCTTCTCGTGCATCACTTCACGCTACCTTTCGTTTACGACGACCAGAACAGAAATCGGAGCACTGCTCACATTCATACTTTTGGCTGAACCAAAAAAAGGGAGATAACTTCTTCGAATTTTTTTCTCTTTATTTCATATATTAATTTTTTTTCTTTTTTATATTATTGAAAATGGTCGTTTTATGCGCGTATAGAGGATGATACATTTTCTAATAGGCTTAACATTCGTTCGACACTTTTATCCATTACATTTTGATTAAATCTTTGATAATGAGAAAATAACATTAAATAACAATTATTATTCTTTTATTATTAATATACATCTTTGATTGGAACCGACATTAAAACTGACATTTTCAAGTGTTAGTTTAGTAGTAAGTGCAGTTTTCGAGGTAAAGGATGAAAGAAACTTTCTGCAGAATTAATCTAATTTGTGTAATTACGATGAATTTATCATGCGCCATCACAAAGTTAGGATTAAGATAGGTATGCAATAAAGACTGGACTGCAACTGACAGACTGGACAAACAGAATATATATATATATATATATATGTGTGTGTGTGTACATGTACATATATATATCTACAGAGAGAGAAAGAGAAGAGTCGATACAGAAGGCTGCACGGCTCGCGTGTTCTATCTCGTGTTTTTGATTATGTCTGGCTACGTACACGAGTCGTGACTCCGCGTACAAATCAGTCGATTATAGTTCCTTCGTGCACCGGTCGAACGTATTCTTCTTTCTTCATCCTTACCCCTTTTATACCCTGTCACTCCCTCTTCCCTACGTACGAGTTATACAGCGACTATAATGCTGGGCAACTACGACGATGGGGACGACAATTGAATTCTCGACAGCGACCATGTGAACTTAACTTTCAATTTACGTACGAGAGACAAAAATTGATCTTTTCTTTCTATAATTGCTATCTATTAACTGCAGAAATATTTTATTATAAAAATTTTTGCTAACGTTTTGACTCATGCGTTATAATTGTAATAAGCTAATAAGAAATAAAGCATTTTATTTCGGGCTTTTCGTTATATTTTGTGGCCTCTATAAATATATATTAAATTAATCCTCTGTAGTTCAATGGTTTTTTTTTACTGTTTTCCTTGTCTAACCGGATATGGTGGATTGATTGTGTTTTTCAGAAAGAGTTTTTGGACTCTAAAAAATTCTGATACACTCTTTCAACATTCAAGAATAGGACCCAAAACTTTCACTTTTGCTGTACGTGCATGTCCGAATTTGAAAATAATTTAATAATTCAAAATTGAATATTTATATAGGTTTTTAAAGCCTCGGTTGGATCACGAGGATTAATTATTAGGAAAATACCGATACATTTTGTGTTTGGGTTATAAATGTGAGATAAGGTATAAGTGTTGTAATTTATTTATATCTATGAGTATACACCATCACGTCAATTGATAATTCATTCAAATAAAACTTTCCGGTGTGTGTTTGTCATCGAATTTTTACATTTACGCCAGCCGATTCCCGTGTTGAAATGGACGCTGTTCGTACATTTGTATCATTACTTAACGCGTTTATTTCCGTGCTCCTGCAAGAGAGCACAGAGTTGTCCTTCTCTTTTACGATCTAATTCGTGATCTGGACAGTTCCCAACGATGAGTTCTCGTGACTGCGCGATGCCCAAGTATACCCGGTATAAGAGGAATGACTAAATGGTCTGAGTAACCGGTCAGGCATCCCAAAACTCGCGATTTATTTTCGTATCCTTAGAAAAGAACTGACGCACCGATGGAGAGAAAGTACTGTTCTCGTTGTATGAATTCAAAGAAATACCCTGCTGGTGAACCAGCGCGAATTCTTTACGAAAATCCGCCGAAAAGACTATATAATTTTAGTAATTATAACCACAGTCTTATTTCATATATTATAATATTAGAATTATTAGTTAGCATTCTTCAAATTTAATTAGAATCATTGTATATGAGTATCTCTTTAATATTTGATCAGTAACTTCTTTTTTTTTATGAATCCACATTATTGATCTTGGAAAAGATAACAATTTTGCGATTTGATAACAAATCTAAAAAAAATCTTTTAAATTGAAGAATTAGATAATTATATTTCTTCGCGAAATGCTATATATATGTAGAAGGGTGAGAAATTTAACCGAGCGATCGACTGGACAATTTCCATCGGTCCTGGGATGGCTATGTCGCCTTCATGTTAGGACGTATATCTCCGGGATTCGAGGCTGGGATACGATGCGTTAAGGGTAGTAGCAACGGCAGCCGGTAGGTTACCGCAGAACAGGGCAAAGGAGGCCCTGCGGGCGAAGAGCGAAAGGGCTTCGTCGCTATGGAAACCCTGGCTCTTCGACTACTGTGGGGTGCCTCAAGTTTTTTATGGGCTGAACGATCGTAAGGGTAAAGGGATCTCTAAAAATCGTTACACAGACCTAGATACTCGCCACCTCGCCCCTCCGAGACAGCCGCCCTGTAATATTCGCCACCCTTCCGGTCACGGACCTTACGCAATAGCGTTTCCGCACTGCGTTGTTTCGCTAATTATTATCAAACAATTTTTTTTAAAGTGTAGATATCATTCTTAGATATCATTCTAAATATTCTGCGTTGAAAATATTTATATCTCGCGTCTCATATTTTGAGTTGTGATTGTTTAACTCAGAGATTTATCTAAGAATTATTCATTTTTTGTGTGAATTGGATACGATTACTTTTTGCAACAACACAGCAAGTTTTTATCTTGCTAGACATCTTGACCCAAAATATGCACATATCGCGAATTATTTTACAGGTTTATAATTATCTTATAAGAGTCTTAATTCTTGCTATATAAGAGAGATTTAAATATCTTATATTATTTTCTAATTATATACACCTCCAACAATAAATTTACAATAAATATGACGAAGATTACATAAATATTTCATAATCTTTAAATTATCTTCAAAATACTCAAAATATCAATGCGATTTATTCTTAATAATCAAATATGCGATATAAAAACGTAGCTTTTATAAATTTTTTAATTTCTTCGTGACATAAAATTTACAATAATTTTCATAAAGTTTTTAATTTAATATATTCTTATATTCAAGTTTGCACTCTCTCCATCAAAATAATATGCAAATATAGTAAATTGACAAATTCAAATTAACAATTGTTCTTATATAATACGTAATTAAAACTTGAAAATTGAATTATTTTCTATGATTAAATTGTCAAATCAATTTCTTGTTATTTAATAATAATGTTAGTAAATTTCTCCTCGAGTCATTCTCTTTTACATGCTCTAGGCTTCGTATATGTAGAGGACATTCGCAGATCGACAGAACTCACTATACGTAGGTCGTACTTGCGTGCGGTGATGGGCAGAAAGGGCATGAGGAGCGATGTAAAGCCCCTGGTGCTCTTGGCACCCTCCGCGACGGCTTCTAGCGAAGGGAGTGGCGCGACGAGGGGGTGATAGCGAAGTACAAGCAAGCGAGCGAGTTCACTTCGAACTATAAAGTATTGACTCGCCCCGTTGTATGGAGAGCACTGTAAGCACCGTGTCTATAATGTTGGCAGACGGCTCTCGGGACTCGCCTCCGTCCGGAAGGAATAACGCGACTTCCGGGAGCGAGGAAGTAAATTTTACTGTGCAACCATCCGAACTGTGGAGCTTTACGCTTGTAACTTTGAATACGTAAAATACCGCTTGCAAAAGATTATAATCGCGTATCGATTTTAATCTCTTTTTTGAATCTCAAAAAGCTCCATTATTTCTAAATTTAGCTCCATTATTTCTAAATTTAGGAAAAAAATAGTTTAGATAAAATTACTTTCTCTCTTCTCTAACTTTTGCATTTTTCTAATTTGTAATTAAAGTATCAGTTTTTTTATTATGCGGTCTTATATTAATTATTTAATCGTTAGTAATCGTTACGCATGATAGATCATTCGTTTCTTAGGGTATACAATTATTAAGTGATTCTTTTGTATTATATATTTCAAATCTTTAGAAAATATTTATAAAATTGTATATTCAAAAAAAAAGGAAAGAATAGGACAATATTATTTAATGTTGCTAGTATTTCAAAAAGAATACTCAAGACATAAATGACCTGTCATGTATTAAGGATAAAATATTGTGATATAATATAAAATATTGCAATATGAGAATAGAAGAAGATTTCGTGAGAATCGAGGTGAGAGTAGATGTTAGAAATAGATGCAGGAAAATCCAATTACAATGTATTGTTCAGATTTTTCCTTCACAATGAGCACTCAATTGTTGCACCTTTCGCAACAACGGGAACGTCGGAAAGTTAAGTAGTCGGATATTGACAGCTTCTCCGTGTGCACGGCAATTACATGCGACGGTAGTTTTGAGAGAACACAGAGACGCAAACGACCGACAGACTAAACAAAAATAACCGATCGCGGCATGTTCGTCGCATATGCATATGTGTAAAGGACGTTTGGTGTGTGTGCAATACTAGGCGGTGAAGTAACGGAAGTATATGGCGTACTGTAAACAACTGAGAGACCTAACTGAGCTTATCGGGCTATCCATATTTATCGTCGAGATAGCGTGATATTAATACTATCCTCGAACATATAGTTAAAGTATCGAGAAACTGTCAATGTTGCAGGAAGTAATTTCGAGATTGTTTATTGAAGAGATATTTTTCACCTTATCGATTAACATTAGATGTTAGCGTTTAATGCCTTTGGTTGCTAAATCCCAATGAAATGACCAATTTTTTTCTCGAGCAATCGTTTTATGAACGTCATCTGATGATATGCGTGTTCCATTTATGACGAAATTTACCTATGAATTCGATAATATTTAATAATACAAGTAATTATGTAACTGAGAAAATCAGTATATTTTTGTTTTATAATAATTCCCGTAAACTTATCTTTATTGTACTTCCTGCGAGAAGTATTTCAATATTGAATTTTTATGTTTCTGTATTACTAAATAAGTTTTATTAATCTATTTTTTATAATTATGATATACCTCAATATATTTTGCTCAAAGTTACAACTTTATTCATATGGAATCAATTACAAATGATGCTTCGCAATAATAAGGAGTGTCTGTTATATTAATTCTGCGACGTTTTCTTCAAGCAGAAGTGACATTTTCGTGGCATCCATTCGTGTCACACATTTATAATTATATTATCGAGTAAATATTCCATAGCACATCGAAATTAACCAGGCGAAATAATTTTTAATGTAATATGACCGAATGAGGATAACATTCCTACTAGTAGAATATTTTTTAGAGATCGGATTATTTTTATATTGTCATTTTATTAATATGTACACTCTGAAAAAGAGACTTTTAATTTATAAACAATAAAACTCAATAATTTTTATTCATTTTGTATCAAAATTTTGTATCACTATATTTTCAAAAATATATGTTTTGATGATAAATGCATGCAGATAAATACATATGACGAATTTATTGAGAGTCTGGCAATCATCGGAAACATCTTGTTTATGAGAATTTATTATATTAAGATTGATTATAATTTATTCATGTTGCATCATTTTGGAAGACAATCTCTCTTCTTGATTGTAAATTTATTGCCGATTTATTTATGTGTACTGATTTTACTGATTACATTATTTCAATTAATTTTTCTCACATTAATTTTATTTTATATATAATTATATACGAAATATTGAACTTATAGATCTTTCCACTTTAATCATTGTTTTATCAATTGACTGTTTCAACATTGGAAAACTATCAAGAGAAAAGATTGCCTGTTCACATTTCTGTTATCATTCATTAATTGTTACAAAATGAAGAGATCTAAGTCACGTTTTATAAATTAGCGGAACAAAGTGAACGGAGTCAATTCAAACTAATATTTTTATTCGTTACTCACTTGTTGCTGAAAAGTTGCCAAAACAATAAATTTGTTGATTTGCAAGTTTTCTTAAAAAATTATATTCCGCTAAAGAAAGATAAAGAAGTTAGTGGAACAATATATATATATATATATATATATATATATATATATAA
>NW_012130066.1:461711-464554 GCF_000143395.1 Atta cephalotes
AATTTAAATTTAGTTAGTTATTACGTAACGTTTAACTTTTAAAAATTAAATTATACCGTACGTAAAGAAAGAAGTAAGTAAGTAGTAGAACGAATATATATATATATATATATATATATATATATATATATAACAAAATCAACGTAAAAAATGTAGGAATTTATTAATTTGTTGCTGTCGAATATATTCTAAATCTATTACCTACATAACAGTAGTATAACAACGAAAACTCTCAGCGTGCGAAACAAGAGTAAAGTACCAGTAAACAATTGTTGCTCGCTTAAAATTCATTAAAACAGTACCAATTATATGTGTGGAATGAAAAATTATTAGAAATGTTTTATATTTTCATGTTTTATATTTTATTCAATATAGACATTAATAATTGTGGATCTATCTATTTAATAAATATCAGATTTCCTTTGTTCTTTTTCTTTTAAATCCTGTTGATATTATTAATTTACATGTATGTATTATAGACTTGTCTTTATATTCGATATTTTATCAAACGCGAGACTCTTCTTAATTAAGCCTTCTTCCTCGAGCGCGAGCATGGAGGATAACAGACAACATAGTCTATCATTCCCGGGTTCGATCTCAGTAAGCATCAAAATATTTACGCTCGTGTCTCCTTTCGGAGATGGTCGACAATTTCCCGCAGGGAGGCAGAGTATTCTTGTCTATAGAAACACTTCTCGAAAAAATCCGATGTGATGTATAACAAATTGCATAAAATGAATTTTGGCTTATCAATGGCTATATGACATTTATTCCATTTAAAAATTTTAAAAAGTACAGCTCTTGGAAAAAATGTTGTATAGCCATAGAAAGCCAAAATCTATTTTATGCAATTTATTGTATGTCACATCGGATTTAAAATTTTAAGCGCTTTTTTTTATTGGGATCGAGATAATCCGAAGCATTCTTTTATGTTTTGCTGTATAAAACATGGGAGCTTCAGGCTCTCCTGAAGATATTAGTTCTTCTTCAGCTCTAAAGTTTCACACTTTTAGTATTGGGTTGTCGTTCGTGCCGACTATCCTATATAATTTAATAAATGTATACTAAAATTTAAATTTTCTGCGTTTCAATTTTCCTTCAACATCGGCATGAACTTTCCGAACAACCCAATACATAAGATTTCTCCAACCTTCTCTCGCTTAGCCTCTCAAATTTCGTTTTCCGTCCATTTCCGGATGTTAATGTGCATTCTATTTTTATAATAGAATATTTTTATAAAATGCCTTGGAAAATTGATCCGCAATGGCACTTTCCTAAAAAACAAAAAATACGTGATATCGTTAAAAAAAAATTGACACCGAAGTTCCTTGAGAAAAAATTATAATATAATATTATCATTAACTTGACAGGTTCTACATTGCTAAGATAAGAATAGTTTAAAAATGAGAATAGTTTTTCTTATTACATTCATTCTCCATATCAATAAGATACGCTCACGTATCAGATACCTTAAATAATAATACACTTACTATCGATATGACCATAATCAGCATTCTGTATCCAATAATATTCTTTAAAATTTATACATTGAATTCGTATTTAATTCCAAATTTTTTGCGCTATTATGTCTTCCCATTCGTCGCTTTTAAATCGTACAGAGAGATTCGCTTTCCGTATCCAGTAATGATTCATACTCTCTTAGGGTTAATGTAATATTGCGAATATTTTTTCGTCGCTTATTAATTGTATCGTAAAGTATATCAACAGACTTAATACTTTCATTATGATTTTTATTCCACAAATTTGATTTAAACACCTGAACGGCTAATAATCCATGCAAATTATATCTGTTACAAGTAACAAATGTGTATGAAGATATTGGTTTAATTTGTCCATGAATTAATAATTCTTCTGCAATTTTTTACCAAATTGAAGCAGTTTTCGACTTTTTTATTGTCTACTATTATGTCCTCTTTATTTTAACACTGTTATTGGAAGTACAAATAAGTTTCCGCCGTTTTTTATCAAAAATTAAGCATTTATTGTGAAAGAACGGTATATAATGTTTTATTCAAAGTAATGGCCATCGCTAGCCACTACTTTTTCCCATCTTTCTGATAGCATATGGATACCGCGTCGGAAGAATCTTCATCTTTTGAGGCTATCCAATCATCGATACAATTTTTGGTATCTTCATATGATGTGAAGTGCTACTCAGACAAGCCATGCGTCATCGATCGAAACAAGTGGTAGTCGGAAGAAGCAATGTCTGGAGAATACGGCGGGTGGGGTAGAACTTCCCATTTGAGTGTTTCTAAGTAGGTTTTGACTGGCGCCGCAACATGTGGTCAAGCATTATCATGCAGGAGAATAATTTTGTCATGCCTGGAGTAGTAGTGGGCGCGTTTTTCCTTGAGTGCTCAATCTCATCAATTGTGTTCCATAGAGAGCCCCAGTAATGGTCTCGTTCGGTTTGAGCAACTCATAATACACGACACCAAGCTGATCCCACCAAATACACAACATGAGTTTTTTTCCATGAATATTCGGCTTGGCTATCGATGTTGAAGCATGGCCAGGTGGTCCCCATGATTTCCTCTTCTTTGGGTTATCGTAGTGGATCCATTTTTCATCATCAGTGACTATACGATGCAAAAAACCCTTTCGTTTATGCCTGGCAAGCAGCATTTCACATGTGAAAAATCGGCAGTCAACGTTTCTCGGCTTCAGTTCATATGGAATCCAATTCCCTTGCTTTTGAATCATTTCCAATGATTTCAAACGATATGAAATTATTTGAATCACTCCTAATGTAAGTGCAAGTTCTTTTTGCGTTTGGCACGAATCTTCATCCAATAATGCTTCCAATTCCGCGTCTTCGT
>NW_012130066.1:465782-467165 GCF_000143395.1 Atta cephalotes
ATATATATATATATATATATATATATATATATTATATGTACATGTATTTACCTAAACATGTAGTGTGCTTTTTATGATTGATATTAAATATATCTCGAAAACTATAAGAGATCACCGATTGATTGTAAGGAAAAGTTGATCAGTACCCTCATCTCTATAACATATGTCAAGATCATCGAAGAGGTGTTTCCTAATGTAAAGATTTATCATTACACAGGTTTATATTAAAGGAGTCACATTAGAGATCAATACACAAAATCACAGCTATTCAATACTGCTCACAAGCAAACTAACTTTTTCACTGTCTCGCTGAAAAAATTAAGCAAAATTCAAAAGGATCCGCTACTTCTCGACCGTTCCACATCACGCAAATGAAATAATGGGCCCGTTCAAGCGATAAAGCGGCTAGCCTGCGCTCGCCGAGCAAATGAACATAATTGGTTGTTACTTATAAATCCAACCAATCATATTCAAACGCTCGGTAAGCATGCCTAGCCGTTTTTTGCCGTCTTGAATTCGTCCAATAAAATAATCATAGCTATTATTTTTGTTTTAAAATAAACAAAAATCTCTGATATTTCTTAAAAATATATTATAAAATAATTCAATATTAAAAAGAAAATCACACTAGCAATTAATTTTTCTACTAACCTACGTGCATGATGATAAATTTGTCATATAAAGATCGTCAAAAGATTATTTATATCAATTTTTAGTAGCGAACTTAACGACAAACTTGAAAAACTGATATTTTAAGAACAACAAATTCAGACATCTCATTTTAACCGAACAATTTTGAACAAAATGAGCAATAAATTCTTTACTAGTACTTTACTCTTGTTCCAAAACGCTAAGGTTTTTCGTTGTTATTCATATTTATTTTGCAAGCAACAAATTCGTAACTTGCATATTTCGAGAGTAGGTAAATTCAGACGATATCACAGTATTTTAGTGAGCAACAATTATTTTACTGATACTTTACTCTTGTTCCGCGTGCATGCTAAGGATTTTCATTGTTATTTATACTTATTTCGTAGTAGATAATGGATTTGAAAACTAGAATAGTTTTAAGTTAGTTAGAAAATAATATTTTATTTTATTTTATATTTGAAATTAGATTAATTTCTACATTTTTTAAAATTATTTATTGTGGTAATAATCCGGAGCGACTTAGCGCAGGGTATTATATAATAATATATATATTATTAATTTCATTTCCATTATTAGTTTATATTTTTTATATGTATATATATATATATATATATATATATATATATATATAGTAATAACTAGTTAAGTTAGTTAATTAATTAAGTTAAAGTTAATTAAGTAAGTTTAATTTAATTTTTAAGTTTTTTAGGGTTTTTAGTTTAGTTTATTATA
>NW_012130066.1:469250-484384 GCF_000143395.1 Atta cephalotes
ATATATATATATATATATATATATATATATATATATATATATATATATAGTTCTCTCAAAACATGAAAAAATTGTACTAAAAATTATTATTTTAAATAAATTGTATAACAATTTAAATAAAATGTATAACAATTTTCTTAAATTTATTTACTATTTATTAACTAAAAAATTTATTAGAAAGGTTTTTGAATGTGTGTGACTGTTAATAACATAATTGACTATATTTATTTGCATGGTTCAAACTTCTATAAATTAAAAATATAATTGTCCCAAAAAATAATTATGAATTCGAGTAGTAAAGCATGATAATTGCAATTATTTTTTTCAGTGATGGTAAGAGAATGTTTTAACAGAAAATACATAAATTAAAGAAAATAAAGTTCTTATGTTTATATATATAATTTTGATTCTTTCATAATTTACGCGCGAATTTGAGATTAATTGTAATTTTCCATCTGTGGAATGTATTATAAAGTACTTGAATAGAAAAATTATATTTCTTTAAATGGAAAATTGAAAAAAGTATAAAAATTATAAATATTTACTAATATGTTTATAAATAAATAAGTATTTATTGATATGTTACTTGAATTCTATTGAATTATTCATAAATACTTGTATTATGTATAATACATGGTGGATGAGATGAATAAATGTATCAAGCAAGGTTTTTTGCGATTTGAATTCGAGCGAAAGATTGAAAGGTGTAGGAATCCCTGCTCCGGAATGCTATGCGATATTACGCATCGATCGAACTCGTTGTCGTGACAGATGCAATAATAAACTACAATTACCGATCAAAGTATTAAAAGATTACATTTCAAATCAAAGTATTAAAAGATTACATTTATCTTGCGTTTATTCGATATAAACTTTTATAAATGAGATGGATTGTCAATTTGTTTATAATTTCGACACACGCGAGTTGCGTTTCATATTTGACGTTTCATTAACCGTACCATTTGAAATATATTCTATTGAAATATAATCCTCATATTTATGAAAATTACGTCAAAGATGACAAAAGAAAAACTAGGCATATAAAATGAATTGTACCATAATATGTACCAAATATATATATATATATATATGTACAAATATATATATAAATATATATATATATATGTACAATAATATGTACCAAAAGAATTTTTAGATACGCGGAATATATGATCAGATTTAATTTTTTATTTACTAGCTTTATTTACTAACTTTCTACATACATTCGTCTGTTTAAATCACGCTTCGCGTATAAATCACGAGTATTTCCCGAGGATGAAACGAAATACTAGATGATAAAATGAATATAGAGTTGGCTTGAGAATTTGTTTTGTTATGTGTCAGAGAAGGATATGCAAGTGTGAAAACGAGCGCGGCGAGCGTGGCGAAATAGCTGGCCGTCCGTCCACGCACGTCTGGTCCTCGTCTGCTTGGCCAAGGTCCTTGAACGAAGGTCTGTTCTAAAAAAGCTGCACAATTGGATAACCAATCAGCCAGACAGTATCGTATATCAAAAGAGCATGTCTAAACGGAATTTACAGACCGTTTATTGTTCCGTTGTGTTGTGATGATTACGATGATTACGTTATATGTATATATAGAATAATTCTATAAAAATCTATTTATTTTATCAGAAATTATTCAAAAGAGAAACAATTCTAAAACTGTGTTATAATGAGAAAATTGACTTGATCAATTTCGAAAGTGGCCGTTTAACTTTTGTTAGAAAGAGTAAAGTAAAAAATAAAAGTCTGACGTAGCCGTAAAAAAATTATATGCGTATAGAATATTCTGTATAATTGAATAATTTTTATATAAGCTTGGGATGAAACTTATTAACGCAGAGCAATTAATATGCGAGAATCGGAGATGACTTTACGTGCCGTGCATAGCTATGTAACTCGTTAAAATCATGGTGACTGACGCAACGTGTATGCGTATAGTAGACCTTGAGCCACTATTACACCGGCTGTTTATGTCGTTATGCAATCGAGACGGCTTAGTCTGCGCATACGGAGTTTAACGGAGTAAATAATGCTTTTCACCCGTTACCCCCACGCTCGTAAATCCGCATCGGCATTTAAACGTCGCTTTGGCATTTAAACTTCTTACACTCGCGAGTTGCACTTTCACGGAATTCTTTTGCAAGATGCGATAATTAATGATGCGTGTAATGAAAAGTCACGCCTCGTCGAGTAACACCGTTATCTTGGTTTTATGTGTATGACGGTGCCAATTATATTCGTTCATGTTAAAATAATAATTCTGTTAAAAATTTAAATCGAAACAGTAACTACATTAACATTGAATAATTTACATTGAAATCACGAAATCGGTTATACATATATATATATATTCACGGCAATATTTATTGACATATAAATATCAATATCAACGAAATATTCTTGGTGATTTCGATAAAATCCACACATAAAAATATTTATGTTTTTAAATATTTTTAAAGATTCAAATATTGAAAAACATAATCTTTCATACACAATATTAGTTACACAATATTAGTTACTATGAATGAAACGTTATCATTTCGCTTGTATATTATGTTTAAACTAAAATTTGGTCACAAATAAAAATTAAATAAGATTATTATTTTTGTGATTTCTGTGATAAAAAATAAATATAAGTTTTCGGATATTTTATGTAAGAAACATTAACCGCCTGTTACAGAAAAGCTTAACGATTTTTTCGGAAAAAATTTCGGAAGAAGTGTAATTATGTAGAAAGGGAACGCAAGAAGGTTCTGGCGGGATGGTGATCGCACGGGGTAGAGTTTCATTCTTCGCAACATCATCTTCGAAATGCCACTGTGCATCGCGCCACACCGGCGGTCGGTAGACGTTCATGGCTGCGGTAGTCTGTAGTCGATAGTCGGTAGGTAGGGAACTGGTGGCTGTGATACTGATGAGATCTGGGACCAGTCCTAGGGAGAGCCCTACGAGATCGCTAATTTCGATCCAATTCACGCTCGAGTGACTACGCCCGTTTTTCCGATCTCTATCTTTGTTGATTTATCGCATTCGACCGCTCGGTATGCGATCGGCGTTTCTCTCTTCCTTCTTCCTTTTTTTTTTCTTTTTCTTCTCGTCTTCGTGCATAGCTTCTGAGAGTCGGAGACGACGACTTCAGTTTCGCTCTTCGGGACGATGACGTGAGCGTGTGCGGGAACAGGAATCGCTGGGGCGTGCCTCGTATTTACATTCCGCGGCTGCACTTTCAGTTTTTCTTCTTGCAATCGCGATGCTCCCGCGTGCTTCGTCGCGATTTGTCAGCGATGAATTGCACCGTGTTTACTTAAAGTAAAGACACGTACTCCAAAGATTCAAGTATAAAGATGCATTCGAGGGACTAATACCTGTTTCTTATCTTTCCAATATTACTTCACGAGTCTTTAATTTTTAAGAAAAAAGTCTCTTCCGCATTATTTGCATTTTTTGCACTTAAAATCATTGCTTTCTCTCTTCAACGTCCGAATACAATATATTTATCTCGTTTTAAGTGCAAAAATTTTTGAAGATTTCAAGGAACATAAACAAACATAAAGATACATCACTTATGTTCATTTCTACCAATTTCTGTTGTAGTTTAATTTAATTTTGATGATTCAACTTATTTTTCATCTTTTTCTCTAATTCTAAGAATTAAAAAACAATGAGAAGAATAAGTTGAACCAAGATTAAAGTTACACTGGTAGGGAAATATTTCTTGTCTTACTATTGCATCTCACAAATTACCAGGAGTAAGTTTATTGTAAAATATAAAAAATAAATTTACAGAAAGATCTTCAAAACTCGGAGGGAAAAAATATCTACTCAATCTACTGTATTATTTGTTTACCTCTGTGAAGTTAGCATCTCATGTTTCAAAAAATGAAATTTTCTTATTATTTAAATCTAATAGTCTGTCTTTTATAGATCTATGTTTCAGAATCTAGGATCGTGTTTCGTCTCGATATCACGATATTTGTTTCCGTCAACGGAAACCCGACTGTCTCGCGAAAGTCATCCCGTGCAAGACTACTTGATGTTTAGTGCGAATATCTATCCGCCGGCCAAGGACGCACTTGTCGACGCGATGCGTAACACCTAGCGCGATAGAGTTACGCGCCGCTAATGTGTGTCACGCGTACGTCGATTGCGTCACATTAGCCTCGTCGGGGCCGACTCGTCTTCGTCGCGGCAGCAATCCGTCCAGACCGAGATAATCGGTGTCAAGTGCCAAAGGAACGGAACGGTCCCGGAAATTGCGATTAATCGTACGGTCATTGTGCGTACAGACGTCCCGACGCGTAGATCAATCTTCGTCTTTTACGACAAACGGACATGGTTACGCTTTCGCAATTAAATTGTTATTATATCATTATATTTAATCTTCGTATGCTTTTTCGGAATCTTCTGCATATACGACGTGAAATGCTTTATAAATTTATTTTCATATTAAATAGATTGTTCAAAGCAAGAAGGCTTACTCAATTATTATCTTTTATTTATTTTATTGAATCGATATTCTTGAAGAGATATTGTTTTTAAATTTTTTATATTTTCGTACTTATGATGTATATCAAAAGAAAAACATATCTATATTTTATGTATGTAGACTTATTAAAGTACTTTTATACTTGTTCAAGTACTTTTGTGTTACTGAATTTCTTTGTTAAAAAAATCTGATTCTTTAGAAAATATTGATTTAATTCCAAAATTGCGTTTAATTTATTTTTAAAAAAGCACAAGTTCTGTCTGAAGGATGGAATTGTTTCTAAAAAATTTGCAGTGATAGTATATAAAAGACATATTTCCGAGAAAAATGTCATCTTCCGTCTAGACCTTTTTTAGGGTCTGCGCGACATTGTGTCATCGCAAGACGTGATGTATCATTTCTCGTACAGAGAACAGTAGAAAAACAGTGGGATCTAACAATCCACTCGCATACAACCTTACATTCGTTTTAACAAATATATCATGTTGACATACATCTTGTCTCGTGCTGAAATTGCTAAAGTTGCATTTCAATAGAGACAACGTACAAGTATATTTGCTGTTGCTAATAGCGAACCAATCTATAGTGCTTTCATCTGCGAAAGATAAGTCAGGATGCACGTGCGCCGAACATAGTGCCTGAACGCGTATAGTTAAACCGGAGTCTAGTCTTCGCCTAGACACTCGACAGACTCGCGCACTCTGCACAATAGTAGGAAGCGCTAAAAATAATCCACCCCGGCTCCACCACGTTCTGGCCTTGGCCAGCTTCGGTCCTCGCAACCTGACCGGCACTCTCCACGAGCCTTCTCCTCCGTCTCTACCCCTCTCCACCTACGCACGTGGACAGCCGCTGCGTGGGCGCGGATCGTTTTTTAGCCTTCCTCGTCGCGGCGGATTGATTAAAAGTTCGCCCCTTTCTTTCACCGTCTCGCCCGCTCTTTTGCCACGGTCTCTGCTTTACTCTTTACTTGATAGAGAAACGAAAACTGAAAGAAATTCGGCTTCAGCTGCGTCCCGCGTATATCGCTTCTATAGGATGACTAAAAATATAACGAATATGTTGCACTTTAAATTTGTACATTAGATATAAACAAATAGATTTTCTATGTGAGAAATTTAATGTGGATGTTTCTTTATTCTCTAAATTTTTTGGTGTGGAATTCTCACTCTAACGAATGAGAATTGAGCTAGTTCTTGAAAAAGAATGGCTCAATTTTTTAATCTTTAAGAGTGAGATTTCATTCTTTAGAATGAGATTCGTTCTAAAAGTTTTAGACAGAACGTATTAACGAAAACCCATTAAAGTTTACAATTTAACTATGACTATAAAATGGCTATAAAAAGTAGTATGTAAATGTTATGTGTTTTATGTAGACTGAATTAAAACAGTCGTTAATAAAAAGAAAGAATTTTCATAATTGCAGAAAATTAAATGAAATATAAATTATACAAGGCACATTGCCTAGTAATTAACTCTGGAATGCTACTAATTTTTTCCTTACACTACTCTGAATAAAATTCATCCGCATAATTAAAAATTTTTTGTATACTTTTTAATATCTATTTTATAGAATGTAAGATATTAGAATAATTAAACTAATATATAATACTATTTTAATATAAATAATTAAATGAATTGTAAAACAATCTTATTAAATGTTATTTAAGTTATCAAAATTTTAATAATAAAAAATACTAAACTCGACTAAATTACTAAACTAAATTAAAAAAAAAATGCATGGCTATGAGTGAAAACTTATAGTACTCCGATTCTATGATTCTCAACGACAGTTCAGTATCGTTTTGTTGCCATTGCGCAGATATTATATGATAAAAAAGCTACGAAACAATAACATACCAAACTGTCATTAAGAGCTTCAGAATCGGAGTACAGGATTAATATATTTAAATATATTTCTTCTACATCTGTTACTGCATTACAAAAATTGCATTGCGTGAAATTAATCAGAATTTTCGAAGTTTATAAGAGTTTTACCAAAACGATATATCTGTAAAATCATACTGAACGAAGAATAAACCGAGAAATGTACCGTTAAGGATGTTGCGCAGTATTATGCCAACTTCGACGACCATAGATCGTCGTTGAAGAGCGATCATTAAAGATGTTTTAACGAGGAGTCGCGCAGACGGGACAATAGCGGCAGGAATCAGGAGGGTCGCCATCTCTTTCCCTTCTCCACATCTCTATTGGATGCATGCGAGAGTTCTGTCCCGACACTCCCGGCTCTCCATCTGCGTGGGTCTCGCTCGGTGCATTCGTCGCAGACTCTGGAAGGGAGACATTAAACTCTTTGCCGCGTGATTTAGTTGACAAAGTAGCATAGTTACAGTCGTACGCAGAGACGAGACCGGCTCTAGCCTGAGCCTGCAATGCCGTCTTCGTGGCATCCTGCAAACACTACCGTGACAAACACGGTTGAGAAACACGACCCCGCAAGCTATTTTAAACTAAAAAAAGTCATTGTTTAAGCGTCTTTCGGAATCCGATATCCGTATTAGTGTTTAGTCTGGCGTCACGTTTCACCGGGTAGCGGACACGCCATACCGGCTCGTACTGCACGTGCCATTTTCTCGATTTTACTCCTCACATCTCTTTTGTCCGCGACCTGTCTTCGTCGTGTACCACCACCACGTCGACAATTTTACAATCAGGCATTAATTAAACACTCTTGTGAATGGCACTCTTCGTTGGATAGAAATATTCGCTGTTACTCGCTCCTTTGAAACATCAATCTTCTTCGCTTATAACTCATAAAATATTAGCGGTTTGACGTTTTTACCCGTAATTGATTTGAAATCTATTGTAGAAGCTGTCATTAAATTAAAAACGATAGAATGCGAACCATATAAGAAACCATATAAAATATCATCAAAAAATTTATTAATGTAATATGGCAGAAATTCTTGAATCATCACTACGTGAATCTTTCACGAATTACTTTCATGAATCAACATTTCCAAAGTAAAAAAAAAACCTGTAAGTAGCTGCTTTTCATTTAGTGATACAAACATCGTTTTATCTTCCTTGATATTGTAGAGGTAACAAAGATAGAACGATATTTGTGTTGATTTGTATCACCAAATGGAAAGCCACTCAGTGTCTCATAGTTTAGTTTAGTGCGAAGATAATAAGTAGTGAGATCGTGCCAGATCAGCGTAGTCTACTTCGCAGTCCCTAACTCCGTAGATCACGACAATGGCGTATTGTCTCTCCCTCTTGCTCGTTACCATCCATGCCTATTATCCGATTCTATTTTCCAATCTATCCTCGTACGAGGCGCACCTTGTCTCGTCCAGGCTTGCGCTAGTCTTCTTCTCCAAGTGAATGCAGAGCGATGCGCTCTTTGTCTCGCGGCACTTCAAATAGGCGGCACTCGAGACTCGGCACAAAGAGCAGCAAACCCGTACTATGGTGATAACAGAGAGAGCAAGAAAGCTCAAGATAAGACCGAGGACCCTTATAGTCGCGCCATTCTACGTCGGTTCATTCCCAAGGGAATATGCACACATGGTATGTTGTCGATATCTCGTGTGTTCACTTAAACGAATTACAAAATTATCATACCATCATAGCGAGATTTTTTTTTATCATTCTAATATTAGATAAAGCTTTCAGAGAATTTTATCCATTCTTCGACATTATCATCGTCATTCCTGCCAAATACTAATAGATTAATTTCTAAAAATTTTCGAAAGAGAGACAAGCACAAAATATTTCCAAGAAATAATTGCAAGTATGAATGAAATAAAAAAAATATTAATATATATATTTTTATCGAGCAATTATTTGACTCTTCTTTTCAACATCCGTAGCTCGCAAAACTCGTCCTTTCTATCGCGATGCACGCGATACTCGTGGATGCGCTCGGTGAAGCCGCGGAGTGCATACGCTGCGCGCACATACACGCACACTGATGCACACAGCATCGTGCGCTCGTAGCGAGCTGCGAGCAGGAAGGACAGAGAGGGAGAGTCGTTCAAACGAGGGGCCCGCAGCGCCTGGGTTCTGGGCCTCGTCCGTGTTTTTGCCCCCCGTCTGGCCCCCACCGCGGCTCATCGTTTTTTGTCTGGTGCACCGCATGCTCTGCACAGTTCACCTCGCCTTCTCCTCACCTCGGTCGACGTACCATCTCCTCCATCGTACCCTTCTCTCTCTGTCAATCTCACGTCGTGCCCGCTCGTACTCTCGCTCACAATCAGGGCCGGTGTGAGTAGACACTCTCATGACGCTTCGTTTGCAAAGCGTCGATGCTGAATATTTTCGATATTACGATATCTTATCTTCGGTATAGCAAACGCACGAAATATTTCTTTTATAGAATATAAATTGCAAATATGTTCACGTACTCTCTAAATCATTGAAGTGAAATTTGACTCTAAAGAATGAAATCTCCTTAAAAATTGAACCTCTTTTTTTAACACTTGCTCAATTGTCATTCTTTGTCACTCTTTAGAATTAGAAATTTAAAATTTTTTGCTTCAAAAATTTTAGAGAATATATTTTCATATAATTTGTAATCCGATTTCTGTTCACAAGAAGAATCGAATTTTTATATTACAATTGAGATACAGGTGTTTAAATTTTATCTAGAAAAAAGAATATGAAAGAAATTTATAAATTATTTCTATTTTTCCAATTTAAGTTCATATATAATTTTCTCTAAAGTCAGCAAATTTTCTCTTCCTATTGAATCTAATATAAATTTGAGGAATATCGAAACCATTTTCAAAAATGCAATCGGAGCTAGAATTAAACAAATATATTTTTTTAATCACTTTTTATCTTGGAATTGCACGATTTGTAATGAAAATCTTCGGTATTGCTACCAGAATAATTTGACAATGACACCAATCATCGCGCATAAGTGAATGAAAAATATTTTGTCTAATTTTTCGAAATCTCTGATCTCAAAATTAAATGGCCGATTTGGCGAACGTTCGTGCCGCCCCTGTTCTCAATCTCATCGTCATCGGTCCTTCGCCGCGCCGCATCCGGGCGATATCTTCCCGAGCCGAGACACGCGCACGGACACGCGTGTCCCTGCCGAGCGGTAAAGAAGGAGAACAAGGAAGCGATGGAGGCCGTCGAACGAAGTTGGAGACCCAAGCTGTTCCGCAGTCGCTAGCGAGAGATGATTGTCGGGGTAGAAGTACGCGAGGGGAGGGAGGGAGGGGGGGGGGGGAGGAAGATGCGGTCGTTCGATCTCGGTGCACCTGCCGGCGTTGACGTTCGCGTCTTCGCGATGCTCAAAAGGGATCTCAGGCTCGCGATGGAAATCCTTTTCACAAGTCTACCAATCTTGTGTAATTTTTCGTTATTTCTTACACCCACCGATTTTTATTAACTTTAATAGCATGTTATGTTTAAATTTTAATAGCATGTGTAAAAATTGTACATTTTAGATAAAGTACATTATCATTATCTTTTGTAACGATCGAATTAATTGTTGAACCATATTGGCTTTCGTTTTGAGAAACTTTTAATATTGAAATGAGTTAAATATTGAAAGATTAAAAAAATTGTTTGCCACTAAAATTATTTTTATTTCAAGAATAGAAGTTTAATAATAGGTGAATTAATTAATTTTATTAATATCGTTAAATATATGTGACTTGTTAAAATATGTGTTTATAAAGTTCTTAAAAGAAATTGTCGGATAATACCAGAGGAAAACAAAATCCTGTTACTTTTATTTAATATCTCCCCCCATTCGGAGTACAATTCAAATAAATATATCGTGTAATTAAATATTAATTATTGATCAATTAGTATCTCTAGTAATAGATAAATTTACTATCGTATGTTGTAACATATATCATGTATTTCACGGTTTACTAATTGCGTTCTAATGAAATAATATAACATGATTTTTGCACGATGTTCTTCGTATATAATTTGCGAAGTGCATTTTTACTAACACGATTACACTCTCGAGTCCTTGACACTACAAGATTGCGGAAAATGACATCTAATCATTTCCACGTGTCAATGATTTGTGTGCCGACTCGACAAACTGCACGCAGGGCATTACTTGCGTTTAAGTTCTAACAAGATAGTCTTGACACTATGCATGATTCAAGGAGACAGATGACGTCTTTATGTTTTTATATAGTTCATTTCTATAAGTTAAAAACTCATCTTTTTTATTTGCCATTTAACGTATCCGATTCTCATGTGCTGCACAATGCACTATTAATTACTTTATTATTGCATTGATAGAGATGCATGTACATAATTAAAATACGTCGCAGAGATTAAACGAAAAGGATGAACTGATATTCTAAATTAATGAAATATTAATTAAAATATAATATAATATACAAGATATATATATTCTTTAATACATACTATATATATTTTAATTAATTTAAAACTTTATTTATTTATATAGTATATTTAACTATTTAAAAAATTTTCATGAAATATGACGCTGAAAAAATGTAAATTTTCCAGAGAGATCATATGTCTTTGAGCGTCGATAATAATTCATCAATATTTTTTCACATCCTTTAAATATTCATTTTCGCATTAACGATAGCATTATCTTTTGCTTCGCTGTCACTTAAAAAAAATCGCGACAGTTGCAACACGTATAACAGATAAATGCAAAAGTTACGATGATTTACATACGACGAAGTTTCCGATCTAGAATTGTTGACCAATCGCGGTATCCGATTTCCGGTTGCAGTGGGTGCGAGCGGCTACATCGTCTCGGCGGCGCTCGTGCTGATAGTCGGAGCACTGGTGGGTGTCCTGGCGACGATATCGCGTCATCTTCATCATCGTCGGCTGTTGGTGCATGAGCCGGTTCCTCCCGGCTCTGCTTCCTCCGTTTCTGCCTCCATTCTCCATCACCATCATCGGCATCATCATCATCGTCACCGTCATCGTCGTGAGGAGCCACCGCCGCCGCCGTTACAACGTTGTCTTCTATTACAAGATCATTATCGTTATCCTGATACACCCGTGAGTACCATCTGATCATTGAGAACACATGAAACTTTTAGAAATTACGTTTTTACGAAGAATATAGAAAAACTCGATTTCAGTGTCGAGTATACATCGTGACATTGGTATGGTTAAAGAGACGATGAAAATAATACAATTAAAAAACATTTATTTCTATTCGTGCGCGCTGTTGAAATATCTAACATTAGGGAATTTATTAAGATAAATTTATTATGATAACCAAGAGAATTAGCAAAATATATTGCGTTACTAATGAATTTATATGCGAATTATCGCATATATCTCGAAGCTGTTGGAAATAAAATCGAAGCATACTTCCGCATATTTGTTGAAACTGTATACGTCGTACTAATTTTAGCAGACTTGACCGAGTTCGTCGAAGCTTCTTTACAAATAACGGCTCGACAACGAGTCGCGACAAACGTCGTATCGCACTCTCCCCGGAACAATTCTCTCTTTCTCATTCATTTTCTGTCGCATTTCTCTGAACAATCACTGGTCTCATTACACATTCCTGATATCACGCGTCACGAACCAAAAAGACGCACGCGTTATCGTCAGCGCTTTTTTTTCCCTTCTCATCAGGCAATAGACAGTTACGCGGAGGTCAGAATGGAAGGGGGAGGTAAGGAAGCGCGATTTCCTATCCAGCGGAGGTGGTTATCGACATTGTCGACCTTCAGCGAGATTATTACATGATTCGTGGAATGTCGAAGGCTATCTAAGAACAAGTTTTTAATATCTAATCTCAGTAGCCGGCCGGCCACATCACAGCGCGGCACAGCTGCATCTATTCGATGCGTGCTTTTTTTTTCTTGTTTCTAGAAAAATGGACCAGCTCATGGCCATACATAACTTCTCGTTCGTCCACTTTTTCTTCTATTTCTATGCTTTGATTCAATTATTTCAAACGCGCGATAACGTGCGACAACGAAGTGAATCTAGGACGAGCATGATTCACAAGATTCCACCTGCAGCCGTAATTGATAGTATTATAGTTTTTCGTTGCGAGTTTTCATAAAGACCTTGAAGCGTTACCCTATATTGCATAGGGTAAATTCTTTACACGACAACTTAATACGATATAATTTGTTAATAACATTTAATTCACTCTCTTATTTAAAATATTAATTCTAAAGAACCGTAGTTTTTAATCGTAAAAAACTCGATGAAATAATTTATTATACCCTATAAATTGAATACTATAATAATGGTTACGAGAAAAATATTTAAAAATATGTTTCTGAAACAAATGTTTATATCTCGATTTATTCAATCCCATTTAAGAAATGTTTTGAGATATCTACTACATATCGATAAAGATTTTAACCCTTAATACATTTCCTTAGGGAATAGTCATTTGGAATGTCCTCTTTTTATATTCCAGCGGTGAAAAAAATGTGAATTGGTATATAATATTGTTTTATAGGAATGTTATTTAACATTCTTTTTTTTAATAATTATTTTTTATGAATCTTTAAATGTGCGATTCCATTTAAAATTCACAATAAAGAAAAAGCGTTACATTAATAAAAATATTTACTTTTTAGAAACTATCATAAATAACTTATTTAATGTGTTTACTTTTAATATTTCTTTGATTTCTGCTTATTTTTTTCAGAAAATTGTAATTAAACATGTTTTCAAATATTAATAAATCGAAAAACAATAATACACAATATGTTGTTAATAATAATGATTTTAATTGAGATTTAATGTAAAAACATGCCAGGTGATTGTAAAAAAAGATCAAAACTATTCTCCGGTTAATGACCAATTTTTCTTTCATGAATGTATCTGAATATCCTCTAAACAATTTTCCTACGGATAAGTGTAATTTGCATAAGTAGCGTAACGCGTCAGTACATTTCACTTGACGACGTATCGTCCCGATGGCGAGAGATACTGAATCTCAGCATCGATCGGTGGCGGAGCCTCGAGGATACGAGGACGTCGACAGTGCGTCCACCGCGCGCTTCGGTTTCCATCGGCATCGGGCGATGGGGAACTTAATTTGGAAGTTACCGGTCCCGTGATTACGTCGAGGAGAGTCGGCGGAAGTTTCATCCTCCTTCTCGTCGGCGAGACGTTGCGATGCGTTTCGTACAACCGTCACGCCTGCCTCCTTTCCGCCGCCGCCGCGATGCGGACCATTGTTATTCTAGATTGCATCGCAAATTAGATTACGGTATACTACGGGTCCGCCCTTATTCCCGCGCGCGCCGACGCCGACGCCGATGACGACGACGACGACGACGACGACGCTGCTCTACGCTCTTTGGCGGAGGCCGAGAAGATGCGGCTTCCTTTGCTCCTCTCGGTTGCGTATCTTCCTGTCCTTATCTCGCTCCCGATCCGCACCAGATTGCGGCACACACGAATTGCCGCCGTCTCCTTCGCGCGCATACAGATGCTCCGAGCGACGACGCGACTTAGGAATGCTATGACTGCAATGTCGAAAATTTACCCAAAGAGATCCTTTCTTTCTTATATCTTCTCTCTTGGCGAAACTTTGGCTGTTGAAAATTTTAAACTGGATAATTTACAGAAATTTTGCTCTCTAAATCTGAATCAGTGAATATACTTGCTGATTTTCCAGTGGCATACTTGACAGTAGATAATCGGTGAAATTCAATTGAAAAAGAAAGAATGTTTGAATTATGTAATTGAAATACCGATATTTGCACATCAGTTTCAATATCATGTACATTTAATTTATACACTAAAACAAGGTTAACTAGGTTAGGGATTCCACGTTTCATTGATTTTCTAATTGAATTTCATTGTAAATTTGCTGATGGCGTAATTGGGATTGATATCAGTGAATATCCACCAATTCAGACTAGAATATATTTTTGTATATAATATAATTCTTTAGACACACGTGGTATATGTAAAAATCAATCGATATATTAAAAGCAAATTAATATACTTCTTTAGTTAGTAATTTGCTTCTTTAGTTTTAACGTTTTTCTACTTTTTTTTTTTAATTAAAGCATCTTTTTTTTGTGATTCTTAATAATAGTGTCGATGTCGTTATAGTATCGTAGCGTAGATTGTATACGTGTATAAAAGAGATACGCAACAATAATGTAACAATACTGATACTGTCGTTAAGAATTAAAGAATAAGAGCTTTTTTTTTAAATGTGTCAACAAATATTCATCTTGCTGTCAAGATCTTACTATAACAAAATAATGATCAAATTTTCTAAATTATAATAGTCAAATTTTTAATTATAGAACACTGTTACATTTTAATGCAATCTTATTTGGATTCGCTCTCGAACTTTTTGTTCCAATTTCATTACTACGTTGAATATATCACTCTCTTAAATTACTTCATCTACTTGGAATAGTAGCTAACTGGAATAGTAACTAACAATATAGTGGATCAATAGCGTTTCGGTAATAATAATGATTAAATTAGCTGATGTCAAATTTTATTAAAGAAAATTTAAAAGCAGTTTCTTAAATGACGTCTTTTCGATACTCTTTCAAAGTGCGGATTTGTTTAACCTTCCGGCCGACCTTCCCAGTTCAAGATAGTGAAGCTGTTGACTGTAGATAGTCGATCATAGAAGAGAGGAGAGATTAGTCGAGTTAGAAATAAATATTATGTCGAGAGAGAGAGAGAGAGAGAGAGAGACA
>NW_012130066.1:485163-502574 GCF_000143395.1 Atta cephalotes
AGAGAGAGAGAGAGAGCACTTTGCTGCAGTAGTCTCCAGTTACTCCTTAGCAGACTGCTATTGTTTTTCTCTTTTTATTTTGAACTTTTTTTTTACAGAAAAAATGCGAAGAGATTGATGAAACATTTCAAATTGATTTTTTTTTTTTTAAATGCTATTCATAATAGTTTGCGAAACGTTTCCTGTTTATAACTATCCTGTTTATAATTATCTCGATTCTGTCTAGTTATTATTTCAATTGATATAGCATCATCTATTTACGCTTTTATTGTTATTATAGATAAATTCTTAGAATAGCTGATCAAATAAGCTATTCAATAGTGGAACAAATGAAATCAGATCATGGTATTTTAATAAAATAATAGAAATATGTTAAATATGTATAGACAGGATTGCTGCAAAACTGAAATCAGGAAAGTCAAAAAAATTGAAAACAGGAAAAACAGAGAAAAATCAAAGAATTTTATATTATAAAGTTATATTATAAAGTTTTCTATAAAATTAAAATCCTTGGCTTTAAGAAATTTCATATGTATACATCACTACGCAATTTTAGAATATTATCAACTTAACAATTACATGCAAGTAATGTCAGCAACATTAGTATCTAATAATTTATATTGCCATGTTAAATTGATCTCTAAACAAAAATTCGACGGTTTCCAAATCAAAATGAAAATACAAAAAAAATTTTAATATTATTGAAATCAGGAAAAAATTAAGATAGGATGAAGAATTTGAGCCAATTCTGATGAATAAAAAATGAGAGACTGAAAGAGATGAGCAATCTAAGCGATAATGATTTCGTGGTTTTACTAAAAGTGAACTAAGAAATTAATATTAATCGAACGAATTAAAGAATTGATGAATTGAATAACACACCGGCATTTTCCATTATACGACTGCGTTTCGCTTGGTCTTGTGGAAAATGCCAGCGTTTCGCAACCATATACGACGACATCGGATAGTGATGTTTATCCACCGTCGCGTCGTCGCCGATGGCGTCGTGGGGGCATCGCGGAGAGAGGATGCACCCTAAACCACTGCGACGCCAACGAGATACGACGCGACGCGTCGCGTCGAGTCGCGTCGCGACCCGACCCGACCCGACGCGACGAACGTTACGCGTTCGCTATGCGAGTCGCTATGTAAACCCCGCAGATCAAGCGGCACCGGGGCTTCCCCCGGTAACGCTAAACTCGCGCTCGCGAGCGGGGAAGCAATGACCTGATTTGCAATTTATTACGTTTGGGCGTCGTCCAAGTACGGCGCATTGGCGCCGCTGTCAAATCGGCGCGGCTGCCGATCGACGTGCACAGCACTGCGAACGTTCCCATGTAAAAAAAACAAAAACAGAACGAGCTGTGCAAAAAAAAAGAGAGCTAACACGCGTACCAACTGGCGGGAAAAACAACCGGGAGAGACAAGTAAGCAAACAGAGCTGCGTATGTTTCGCGCGAACGGTATGCCCCGAATTCCGACATGGGCCACAAAATCGCGGATCGAGATTCCTGGTCATGTTTCCACCGTAGTGTAACGTGTCGGTGAAGTAAACACGTCAAACATGACACATGTCGTGACAAATCCTTTGGTTGAAACATTTCGATCCGTGACTGTTGAAATTACTTGTTCACGCAGATTGATTTCTTGGCTATTCAGAACTATGAAATCATTATCAATTAGATTGCTCAAAATCTTTTTCAATCTCCGATTTTTGCTCTTCTGTACACATTTTTATATAACACATTTTTATCATTTTACTAAAACGATTAGAAGATTCTTGTTATAAGAAAGCGATAATAGTTTGCTGACAAGTTTTTGCTGGAGTGGAAAGATGGACTTCAATTCTACAAACAAGTGAGAATGAGATCAACGAGCTTGAAACGCCGACATATAAAATAACGTTGTCCAGACGTGTTAAGTGGCATTTGTAGAGTACCTACTTTCCGCAGCAATCGGTTACAAGCTATTGATATTTTGGGAACGAATGGCGGTTTGTGAGCGGCACCCATATGTCATGGGGATTTGTAGCTCGTGGATGGAACTAGAATACATGCCCGATGACGTAACGACCGCCCGCCAGTGACGCAACGTTACTCGCGATAGTGCGACGAAGGCCATGATATGCGACCAGACCGTGCCGCACGTGTTTCTATTACCTTTTCCGGGAAATAACGATGTCTAGACTTAAGTGTGATTCATCGTCCACCGATGCAAAGCACAGTAGCAGTAGGTAAATCGTCGAGATAAATCGTGACGATGATGAGACCACGGTCATAAAGTGCCGTGACCCGCGAATTAAAAACGCTACAGACTCTTAAGAAGGTCTCTTTGATTTATTCTGAGAACAAAGAAAGATATATTCCTTTAATGATGAGGTCGAGATGGTCCTGCAGCTTCGTCAGTCAAAGCTTTTAATGCTTGAACTGGAAATTGTAAGATTTACTCAAAAATATCAACACTCACTTTGACCGAATGTGACCTTCTTCGCTTATATTTTTTCATCTATAAATAAACAGAGGAACAAATATCATTATTTTATTATTTTATGCGGCTTATTAAATCTGTTGAATTATTCGGAAACGATTTTATTTTCTGAAGATCGCGATATATAATTAAGAAATTAATTACTATTCTGAGATTTTGGGGCAAAACGAAGGGAATTTGGATCGAAGCTACGCCAATGCTTGACAGCGCACGTGCTAACCGCGATATAACTACGCGAGCATCGTCACGTGCTGACGTCACAATTCATAGCACACACCGATACCGAAAGCGGTGTCGACCGCGTCTACGCGACATCGTGTCGCGACGAAAGCATAAGGGCTGGGCGTTTCGTGTGAAAAATCTAGGTCGAGTTGGTAATAAAACGACATCTTCATCTTGTTGTGTAACATAAACGTCTACGTTTCTTTCACTTTTTCGCTAAGCGTCAAGAAACGTATAACTACTGTTTCTAATCTTGTTTACATATAATGAAACAAAAAAAAACGAAGAAAACGTCTCTCTAGCTTTCATAGTTTTTTTTTAAATCTACAGAGCAAGTTATAAATTTTTTCAAACTCGCTCGACTAAAAAAGAAAAGAAATCTAAATGTATAAAAAGAATCCTGAAACTGAAAAAGATTTCGATAATACCGTAACCCGGAGCTGCTTCGTGACATAATAAGTTTTTTTATTTGTTTACGCATACATCTGTTTTTGTTAGCAATTTAATATGTCAACGTGTTACACGATTAAAAAAGAGAAATGCCGTCTCGCCGAGTCATCTGCGTTACAATGTGTCTCCGTTTAACGGTAAACGTTCATCGCGACATCACACAAATATTTACACTTGTGTCGCAAGAAAGAACGCGCATTGCAACGATGAAATGAGCCAACGATATTTTACTTCCCACTCGATCAGAAATAAACCTTACGAGTGACATTAATTCCAACAGTTCGAAAATAATTCTGACAACAGAAATTCTCAAAATTTTGGAAAGTCAAGAAATGAGGAAACAATAATTTTTCCTTCTCTCTCTCTCTCTCTCTCCCTCTTCTTCTCTCATATCCTTCTTCCCTTGTCGCGATAGACGGCAGTACAACTCCCATAAAATATTCCATCTAACGAACTCTTTTCGATTATCTCTCGGCACTAATGCTCGGCATAAATGCCTTGCTACATTGGCCGATATATCGACTACCCACCGCCGCCAGTACGGGTGGCAACCCGATTTCCCTATCGACTTTCCCGTTCTCTCGTGGCGGCGACCCTGACCCAACGACGCGCCCGTCCTCCGTGGGCGAGCCAAACATCCAACCAACCACCAACCGCCCTTCGAATCGACCACCCGACGAGCCTACGACGGGCGTGCGCTCGCGGCGACGTTGATTTTCATCGGTCTCGAGGCTGCTCGCAGGTAACCCTCGGATACGACCTACTTTTCTCTCACGCTATAACTATATAGCGATGCGCCGCGAAGGGTGCCGAGCGTTATGTCGTACGAGAAGTCGTCTACCAAGGATGTCGTCGTCTTGTAGTAACTTAGTAAGAGCGAATATTAATCTCACGAATTTTCTTTTTAATTTAATATTCAATTTAAATTGCATCTTTAATTAATAATATTTTTCAGTAATTCAAAATAAACTGATGTGAGCCAATATTCAGGATATTCGTGTGTATAAAATAAATAAAATATATGTTAATAATAAAGCAATTAATTTTATATATTAATAAGAAAGTGCAATTAATTTGGATCCTGTTTCTGGATTTTATTATAATTATTATTTTTATCTCTTTAATATCTCGTTAGATATCTTGTATAATACATTGAATTTTATATGAGATCATTACATTTGCAGATAAAATATGGTTATCAAATAACAAGTATGTACGCATGTATTAATTCATTTTTTTTTAAGCCCTGTTCTTACATATCAAGATTAATGATAAATTTGATATATATTTGTCAGCCAATTTAAAGATAAATCGCGAATAATTAACTTTCAGACGGAAATATCAATCGTTGAGATTCCATCGCACAATTTACATTGCGTTTGAATAAATCATAACTAAAAGTCCTCCAATTATGTAATTATAATACATAAGTACTTATTTGTTTGCAAATTATCTCTTTCTTTGTTAGCAATTAATCATTACTTCATAAGAAGTATTTCTTCTCTCAAAAATTACATATTTCTGATTAAATATTTATGATAAATATTGATTAAGACTTAAGAGAATTAAATGATTCAGAAAGAGAACGATGATGATCGCGTGTTATCGTTGTTATCGATTTTTCAGTAACCATACATTTCTACTATCGGAGAATTAATTCGAATCTTCGCACTCGAATCTTTGCAAGTCGATATGGCTTGCGAAGTGAGAGACGAGACTAGTCGTGAGAAGCGCAGGATAGGCCGCGGACCGCAAGCCACGTCTGCGGTCTTTCCGGCGGCGACCGCTCTCTGGCTACTTTTCGCTCGTTTCCTCTTTGTTTCTCTCTCTTTCTCTCTTCCTCCCTCTTATACACATTGTTCTGAGCCCGCACCCGCCGCATTTATCGATCGCTTCATGTCGGAGTTCCGGGCAACGAATTAAGCTGCCGACTATGAAAATGAGCAATCAACAGCACTCTGTAAAAGGCGATTATAGTAGAGCTACAAAGTAAAAATTCGATCACGCGTAGTAAAACGAGGATAAAGTTCATTTCTTAATGTGCATACATTTAGAATTTTCTATAAATTGCGATGTTCTTTTTGTATAAATGCATAAAATTGCTTGTTATATATTAACAATATTTAGTATTGCAAGACAATAATTATAAAAATACTGAAGTAAAAAATACAATTAAAAATACATGTTAAGATGATAACAGAATTGTTGAGTTAAGAATGTTTTGACTGTACAATATCAGCAAAAAGTTTGGCCGTGAATACGTTTTAAAACTGCGAAAAATAAAACAATTTGATGTGCAATGGTTTATGCACTGCAATAACTACATTTTGCTATAGTTCTAGATAAATAACTTTTAAACGAGTAAATTTCGAGAGTAATAAAAAATAAATTTTTGAATGAATATTTGTTAGAGTTTTATTAATATATATAATGATTTAATTTCATTTGTAATACTACTTTCTCATAAATTTGTAAATAAGTACTACAAAATGCGATTTTATATAAGAATCAAGATGAACAAAAAATCAAATAACTTTTTAATCAATAAGTGCGTTGTGTAAAAATTTTTTTACAAATATTTGAACATAATAACAACAATCCATGAAATTTTTATATTTTTAAAATGTAACACATTTTTAAGTATTATAATTACTGCATTTTTACACGTTAATTTTTAAGATACGTGTAACGCTTAGTAAATTAAATTATCGCTACTTAAACTTTGTATACGTAAGTAAATAAATTTAGAAATTTTCATCTCCGGCATCTCGGGGAAATACACGCTGTAGTTGTCATCATCCACCGTTCTAACGCATAATAAATTCGGGACTACGAAATAGCAACACGCTCAGAATTGGGTAGCGAACGGGAGATAAATCTCCAGAAGACCGTATTTCGAGAAAACCTCTTAATTCTGAGATGAACGACGCGACTGTTTATCAACAAGGAGGGTCGGAGGTTCAGCGACCGGTCTCGTTTCCGACGAGACATAAAAGTAAGCTGCACGGTGGTAGTTGCGTGTATGCGCATTCGCACGCGTGTACATCATCCCGCTGCGGTCAGCTCCTCTTGCACGCGTTTGGCACGCGACGAGATTGTCCTTTACTAATCTAGCATTCTCACTATTAAAAATTATGTTTGGTTTTACGGTATAATTGAATGCTAATTAATTGCAAATTGTTTGGTCTAATTCTGATTTTATTACCATTTTTTCTCTCAGAATAGGACATTAATATTAATATCGCTTAAATATTTGCGTCTTCATGTATTTACCGATATTTACAGTATCTTAGAACCATTTAACATCAATTAAATTCTAAACTGTTTTTTTTTCCATAATTCTTACACATGTTTCTCGAAAGAGATATATAGTGGCAAGCTAGAAATATATTATTTTATTAATAGCAATATTAATTTTTCGCTAATGTATACGAGTAATAAATTTAGGATTAAATAGTAAATTAGCAATTAATTAGCATCTAAATATGCTATAAATTTGAATTAATTCTTAATGATAGATCAAGTTAACGGATATACTGAACAGTAGCCTCGAATAATGGCCACGAAAAACTGCCCTCTAGAATTATATCATAGATCTTATTTATGCGGATCCAAGAAAATCTGACTCCGCGTGTATATCTTATTTTTCGAAGCACATACGAAGCAACGCAATGATGCGATCGCACTTTTTCGACTGTCGTCGGCCGTCGCGCGGCTTAACGAGGTCGATTAACATAATGGAAACATTTGCATTCATTATACGATATAATGCATGGTAACCCTGACGAACGTTTGCCTTAATTGGTCTTGCCTCCGTAAGATCCGCGCGATGTCGTCGTTAATAACGCTGAATCTCGGTTGCGTTTCTAGAACGACAAAGTAAACTTTAAGGATTACCTTCTATGTACGTCCTCGCTGTTTGTTATTACGAGATTAATAATATAAATCCTTGATGGTGGGTGCAATTGAGTTTTTTCACATTGATACCAATTGTCTACATCTGAATTGCAATTACGTACGGATAATTCTTTAATGAACGGATGCTGCTAAACGTTCTGATGCTACTGTATAGTAAACAACGAACAGCGGATGACTCGTTCTCGTCGAAAATAGCGAATCCGTTTGAAAACAGGAGGAGGAATTCGAATAGGACGGCGGGAAGGACATTGCGAGTTAAAAAGACAACGGAAACGACGAGGGACGAGAGACTGGTTAGAATTGATGCGGACGAGACGACACGACACTTCTCGCCATCCGCCGTCATTTTACGCAGCGACGCGGCGCGGCGCCCACGACCGTGACTTCTTTTATGGAGCGGGCCCCAAACAGCCTCGTCCCAGTCCCCCAGCGAGGCCGCGACCCGAAAGCCACAGTAACCGGGTCTTAACCTCGGCCTCCCTGTTGTTCTCGCTGGCCTCTTCGACATCAAAGCTTTCGTCGGTGCCATCGTGGTCATCGTGGTCGTCTTGCTCGTCATCATCCTCGTCCTCGCCGTCTTCGTCCTCGTCCTCGTCGTCGTTACTCGACGAGCGAGCATAGTAAACAGGACGAGTTAGGAATTTGCATACAAGGCCCGAAACAGTCTCGTAGGACGACCTGTCGCGTTCTTGTCCTAACCACTGGACGAGTTCGGCAGGAATTCTCGTTAGCCGCAAGAATACCGGACTTTTATTTACAGACATGCCTTGAGTCATTCTCGCAAGGGAAATATTTTTAGTGGAGGAAATTGGCGCTTCGTATTAGAAAATTTTATGATTTATCGCTGTTATATTATGTAAGGTGCTTCACTTTTCTCGTATTACTTTCTTTATGATTCTCGATTCTTTTATGAGATTGAAATCGATTTTTGCTCCATAAAAACGTCGAGGTAAAAGGACTTATATTTCATTAGGTGAGAAAATAAATGAGATCATATTTTACGATTACTTTTGGATGGATTTTACTTTGGTAAAATTTAAAATTGAAGTTTGGTTATAAAATATACAGTGTTATAAATTTCAATGCTGTAATAAATAATGATTTCTCGGATATTTTTGTAGAAGAAAGATTGATTTCAGAATAATTAAATCGATCATTAAGAAAATAATGCGGCTCAAATGGCTCATATCTTACATGTAATGAAATATACATCGCTGCAAAATATGGATAAATTTATTAACATAGGTAATATAATAATGATTATTATAGTTTGCTGATGATAAAGTTGTGAAATATAGATGACGAGACTTTTGAAATATTTCATGAGTCATCTGCATTGGCGAGTGTACGACGAGCACGGCGTACAGAGAATATCCAAAAATATAAAAAATTCCATACATTTGTGAAAAGCTGCTCGTTAGGTGTGTATGATTTCATTTTTGTGTTGTACTGAGACAGTAGCCTTCTCTCTCTCTCTCTCTCTCTCTCTCTCTCTCTCTCTCACGCACGCACGCACGCACGCATGCACGCAAGTAACTGTATGAGTAAGTTAATCTACATATGGCAACTTTTAGGAGATAAGAAATTGTTTTGTGTATTATATTTAATTAAAATTTTTTCTTGAAAAAAATAATCTTAATCTTATTATCAAATTAATCTTAGTATGAAGTTTCGATATTATTACATAATTTACATTGATTAGTATATTAATCATACAGAATTGTATGATAGTATTCGCAATTGAAAAAGTTTTATTAAGTTTAAGATATTTCGCGTGTCTTAAACAGTTTATCTAAATTTTTATGTTAATTTAACATAAAACGTATAAGTTAAGAAATAATATACAAATATTATATAAACAATTAATACAAAAAATACATTGACATAATTTGGAAACAAATTGTAGAAACATTTCTTTAACAAAATTAATTTTAAATTTGTAATATGTTAAATTAGCACTCGGATGTGTTAAAAATTTAACAAAAAGAAGGGCTCATTTTAATACAAAAATAAAACGTTTTTACTACATGCCAAGAAATTCGAATTTACATATACATTGTATACATAATTCATTAGATAATCGAGGCAGATTATGTATAATTAACAGATCATGTATTATTGATAATTAAATAAACTTTTTCTTTAATCTTTTCAATTTCGTCCGAGACTATTTATGTCCACTTTCGCTGGACAGTCACCTCTGTACTATATTTGTAGACATTTTATATTATCGCACTTTATCGCAATAGACGTCAAGATCGTCTCGAAAAGCTGATAGTCAATATCGGTAGACATTCTTAGCAGCATGAGCAATTCATTATACCACGTTTATCCAAAATCTCGTGATCACGCGCTGAGTGATATTCGTTAGGAAGGTGACATATCTCTACGCGATTGCGCTTACGTGTGCTTTAACGTAGTAATAATATCCTGGTGTCGCGGTCGCGCGCTCGTCATCGCCATTGACTGCCGCGCACAACTCGTCCTTGGTGAGTCGATAAGAGCGATAAAACGCGCGGCGACCAGCTAGTCTAGACGATTACGCAATCCCCTGAAAAGGCATTGATTGACGTCCCTACGGAGCAGAAGCGAGGCGGAGCGGAGCAAAGTGCAGCGAGACGAGACAGGACGACCATATACGCGACCACCCGTCGTCCCCGAGTCGTCATCGAGTTACATCGTCGTTGCTTCGTACCCGTTTGCTCGTAAACCGTCGCGTATTCTGCAATAAGAAGAAAAAGAGGGGAACGGGCGCCACTTACGCGCGCGCGCGTGTATGTGTGTGTGTGTGTGTGTGTGTCTATCGCTGTTACGCGTCTGGTATAACCGAGACGGCGACAATCGCAAATTCCGCAAGGTGGAAGAAGCGAAATTCGCGGTGACTGGAAAGACCAGGAACAAACGACAAAACCGCAAGCCATAAGCGTATGATTCGAAAAAGTTACTCGGGAGAGAACAGCCGATGCGTTGTTTGTGACGTATCAAACGCGTGACTAAGCTGATTTCACAATCACAGTGATATATATTAAAGCCAACGATGTTAAAAGTCAGAGCATTATCGTAGCATGTATTGTATTATAATCCATTGACGATGTCTGTTAAAAGACTAAATTGGGCTATCAGTCGATTATACGCCGTACTACGGATATTTTGAAGATCTGTAATGGACTTATTTAATAATGCAAGCGCTGGTCTCCATATTCTCATGCCGCGTTTAGTGCTAAATGCGGCTGTCTGATCCTCTTCTCTCACGCTGACATTGAATGCAATCCTCATATTAGACTTAATTAGACCGATAAATCCCAACACATCAGCTGAGTATATTTAGCGTTAAATGAATGTATGAGCACGATGTACGAGACATTGAATCTTTCATTGGATTTTAGATTCTTAATATATACAATGTATACAACTTAATATATACAAACTATTGTATCCATATTCCGATATTACTTTTTGAAAAATTAGATAGATTACAAAATAAAAGATATTTGCCTCTGCGGATGATCTGAAGGTTATACCTTTATGTCGCTTCCGTTGCAAGCAGAATTCTTTTTAAAAAAATCTGTTTATTGCTGCTAACTACCGACCCATGAACAGTTAAGAGATAAGAGTTAAGAGATTAAACGTTAAGCTGTTATGCATTCAAGCCGATGGGTTTAAGTCCCCGCTTTTACGCGGATTCATTCGCGCCGGAAGGGGCGGTGATCGTCTCGACGGTTGATTCATCTCGCGCAGCTCTCTCGTTATCCGGCCGTATTGTCATTATGAAAACGAGCACTGGCGCGCACTTAATCGACCGGCGGGATTCGAGCCGCGACAGCAACTACTACAATTTCCGTGCTTACGCGCGGCTATAACATTCGGAATATTTAATAACCGGTATCGTAATGCAAATCAGCATACAGGGTATCCCAGAAACTAACAAGTGTCACCCTTTATCTATATAGATCTCTCAATATCCCCAATTTGGAATTGATCTCTCCTTTTAACGGAGCTATCATTTCTCTACATATATTAGACATTTCTATAAGTGATCCTTGAATTGTTATCTTATCAAAGTCTGGAGTTTATATCAGAAATGTGCTTATATAGAGAAAGAATGTGGATAAAAATTTAATTAGAATTACAGTTTCGAAAATAATTTTGCTAGACCGTCAAATTAATTAGATATGTAAGACTCTGCTGATTGTCAGAATGTCAAAACTTTTTACAGCATTGCTCATCATGTTTGAAAATTCCACATAATTATTTTGATGGTTCAACAAAATATTTATTTTCACATTTGTATGATCTAGCTAAATTTTTAAATACATCAGTACAATCGTTCTTTCTTTTCATTTAAATACACTAAATTCATAATGTCAAATCGTATTCAATTTGAGTTATTTTTAATCATTTCCACAAGTCGCCACTGTTCCTACTCGTCTACTACAGTACGTCCTTAATTTAACTAAAACGGAATTAAACAATTTAACTCAAGAAAATGAAATAAATTTGACTCAAATTTAGTTTGTTATTTACTAAATGCATACTTATATAAACATTTATTTTGAAACTAACCACAGAAATGGATTGTTTTATATTTTAACATACATGGAGTAAAAAAAAAAGAAAACAAAAATGCTATTTGATTCAAAGGATTGGATTATCGTTGTTCCTTGATATCTAAGCTTGTAATATTACTATAAAATAAATGTGTTCGTGCAAGAATATACCTAAACGGTATGTAGAAATTTCCTTATTATTATTTTTTAAAATAAACTGTATTCCATAACTATATGTATATTATAGAATTGCTAACTGACTGTGCAGTAACCTATTATTACGCTGCTTAACAACCGGCATGGCTGTAACGTAGCGGCGCGTAGACGGAGCTAGTTACGCGGAGCCGCGCGCTTCCAGATAACTACGTCTTTATGTCGCGACATAATCGGATCGCGCGATAGCGTTATTACACGTTATTATTACCGTCCGCGAGACGTGACCGTAATCCGCTTGCGAGCAAATCTCTGCTAGTTTTCTACCTCGTTAACGCCGACGTACCCGTCGCGCCGCGGACTCGCCATCCGTTGTACGCTCATCCATTTCCCTCCCGTGAATGCGCCATTGCGTTCCACGTTACTCCCAGGGCTTGATCGGCGAGTTCGAACCCTCGGCGATATGGGGGAAATCTTTTTACAGCAGCATCATCTTACCGGTATACATAAAAGATGAGCTTAGTCTGCGCGATAGTCTGCGAAAAATTCGGGTTGTCGTAAAAAGAAAATTTAAGTACAGAATTGAATGCGTACATGTATATTGCAAAAACGGACGCTTGTATTATAAAAGAGAAAACCTTTTAAGCGTAGAAGAAAACTGTTTTAAATATTTTTATAATACTCTTTATTTTATTAAAAAAAAAAAGATACTCTAATAAAATACTACTCTAATAAAATCAATTGTGGTGCGTTCTTGGGCGGATTCTAAAGAAAAATCGATATAGCATGCTTTTCTAACATAAAGAATACATAGGTATATTAAAAATTTCTAATTTATCAAAGTAAATATATTGACTCATATGTCTTCTTAGTAATTATCGACCCCATGCCTTCGAGTATTGTATGTATCTTTGGATTCAAAGAAATTATTTGATGATTATTTATTATATGAGCCGAATATATAAATTATTTTATATATTCTACACGTCATGAAATATCGCGTGACTTTATCATAAGGTACTACTGCACTTTTCTGAAACTGAATGTCTCAGTCGAGTTCGATCCCCCTTAGGCGCCATCGTCACGGGGCAATAACACGAAGGGGAGATTCGCGTTACATCGTGGCTACGCGATCACGTTTGCGTACGTCGGATCGGTATCCCGATTACGCGCGTTCGCGCGCGGACGCATGCACGCGTTATCAACAACGTGGCTGAAACGTTCGCAGCTCGCGCCGACTCGGCAAAAAACCGGCCGTTGACGTGGTCCCCGATCCTCTTTCCCTCTCGCTGTCTCTCTCATTGGCGGCCTGACCGCGACGTCGGCTCGGCAGGCGCGACGTCGAGGTCGGTCACCCTGCGGAAGATCGGCCGAGGAGAAAAAGGGAGAGCAGGAATGCAAGAGAGACACCGGCCAGTCGCCGTCAGCCGTGGCCGGTCGCTGCGCCTTCGATCGTCCTTGCGCTCCTTCGCGCTCCGAAAATAATCGCTTCATCGTCTCGGCTTAAATTTCGCACACACCGCTCCGAAACGATCGTCCGTAATCTGATCGATCAATCCTTCTGATCTGTCAACCGACGAATTTCGCATTTTTAATCCTTACTCGGTGAAAAATAAACGAATGGTCGCCGATTTTGCCGATCTCTTTGCTTCTCCGCTTCTCCGCTTTACTTTGCTTCTTTTAGGCGTTGAGGTGTCAATAATAGCTGAGCATTGCGATTTTTATTTCATATCGTTCGAGTCGTTTCTTATAACAAATGGTAATCAGATATAATATGACAGTTTCTCCCGTAAACATATCTTATATTTCATCGACGCCAGCAGCGCGATATTAAATTATCATTATTTCAAATTAGATAATCTATAATATTAAAAATATTCACAAAAAAAAAAGATTTTTTTAAGAGATTTTTAGGAATTTTGTTGAAAAGTGAATAAATGTTTTCTAAAAATTACTTTTTATCTTTTATTTATTATTGTTTCAAGATAGATTTGGTATTTTTAGATAGATTGGTTTTTTTAATAAAAAAATCTAAACAATTAACAGATCTATTTTATTTCTACGCATTGTATTCACGGTTCACATAAAATCATGATTCTAGATTGTAGTAGGTTAAAATTAAAAAAGAGACGTTTTAATCGGAACATTAGCAGCAGCTTCGTCGAAATTACAATTATTATCTTAATATAAATTTAATTTTTTTCTATTTTTTTCGAGATTTTTGAGATTCAAAAACTAAGAATAAAAATCGAACTTTTTATAAACAAGTGTCATTTATTTATTCATTGAACGAAATAAATAATTATAATTACAATAATCGCAAATGTTCTGATTAAAATAATCTCCAACAAGCTCATTGAATGATTCAAAATTGTGATTACACATAGCAGATTTGTCTTGAAATAATAATAAATACAGCACAAAAAGTAAATTAAAAAACATACTTTTCCAAACAACTTACTAATTTTCTAAAGTTTAATTAAACTAATTGTTTAAACTAAAAAAAAAATCGTTCCAAAGTGACAAGTAAAAAAACCTTCTTAAGTCATTATACTTTTTACAAACTCTTATCTTTTTACTCTTATCTATATCGTATTCATGTAATAGTAAAAAAATTTCTTTTTGTGTTTCCCTCTTTATCATACTTTTTTATATATATGATAGCTTTGGTTCTTTATTGAAACGGGGAAAAAACTCCTCAGCCTTGCGACAGATTTTTCAATATGTAAAGTCTAAACGTTTCATATGTTATCACCCCAGTCTTGCGTCATTCCAACGCGACCACGAATCATATCCACAGCTGGCGGCGACTAATCGGTTTCGACGCGTCGGCTTTTACGGGGTTCGAAGCGGTGAATTCTTCCGATTATCATGGGGTCACCCGCCTTTAATAAATCACGAGGTGTTCGAACGGCAGGCAGGCAGGCAGGTCAGACAGACAGGCCATTTCTATTCGGTGTTTCGCAAACAGCGAGATTAGCGTAATCCGCGAGCGAAAATACGTGACGTCGCCGCCATCCTCGACTTCGCGCACTTTGGCACGCGTTTAATCACCGAACGATTACGCTTCCGCGGTTGTTTTCTGGGGAGAGATTAATCCAGACTCATGCGTTCGCCTCACGCACCATTCGTGGCACGTATCCGTCGAGGAATTATCGTTTCCATTAAGTTCTTATCGTGCTTTCTCGCTCGTCGGACTGTCGTACGATTAAATAAATCATTATGCCTCGACTCCGCGTTTCTCTCTCTCTCTTTCTCTCTCTCTCTCTCTCTCTCTTTCTCTCTCCCTCTCCCCTCTCCCTCTCTCGGTACGCCGTCGCGTCGGTCGCGATCACGTTTATCAGAGTAATTAATGATATTATTAGAGGCGCATCCGATAAGCACTGAGGGAATTCGCCAAAACAAGACTCGCAGGAAACATAATACACTATCAAAGTCCCGGTTTGAGAACCGTGCCCGTATACGCAGTTTATCTGTTTACGTTTTTCCTCTTGACTGCGACGACAACGACAACGATGCTTTTTATCCGCGTATAACCCGTTTGCTCGCGCGCATCTAATGCATCGCTAATTAACAACAACACGATCGCCACGAACGGATGCACGCGTGACCACTCTCGTTCACGGTCACACCAACACGGTTTGTTTACCGTAATGCTCAGAATGTTCACCGACGATCTCCTATACACATTGAACACATAACGTTCGTTCTGTTACGTGCCGCTAGCTGACAACCGTACCACGATATTAGAACTTCGGCTTCAGTTCAGTACGGAATGCGTTCCAAATTTGTTAAGCGTCGAATCATTAAAATTTAATTAACATGATAAAATCGTATATTATGCGACACATTAACGATACTAAGAATGATTATTTTTTTTAGTGTGTAGTTTTAGTTTGTAGCTTTGTAACAATGTGTAAAAGAATATTCAAACGTAAAGTCCATTCATTATTGTCACAAACGGTAAAAAAAAACCTGCAAAATTTAATTACTCATAACAATAGTTGTTTTAAATGATTATGTCCAATTATGATGATTATATATAACGTAATTATGTTAATGTTTCCTTATTGTTTATCTCTGATGATAACTACCTTAAATTATCCTAATATCATGTTGTTAAATTACCGCTTTATTTGTCATTTTATCACATTTTAAAACGAAAATAACATGATGCATGCGCGTATGTCATGAAATTATCGCTGTGTTTGCGAATTGACGTGTTAAAACCCCCACGCATCCTGCGGCTTATTTCTCAATCGAAAAATTACTTGCATTAAAAGCAGCAGAGATATACAGATTTACACATATTTTCCCATTGAACGTTCGAATAATTAATTAACCTTCTAACGACTGATATTTTTATACGAGACAGCTACTCATCAAAATGTAAATTACAGACTGTATTAATTTTATGAATAAATAGGCAGTTTTGTGTTAAAAACTAGTTTATAATTGTACGTAAGATAGTTATATTTTTTCTAAATAAATAATTATAAGACTTATGATAATAAAAAGTTTGAATTTTTGTTAAGGAATGTCAAGGATAAAGAATATATGAAAGCGAGGAAGTTAATTGTAAATGATCACAGTGGTCATATTTCGAATGCCAAAATAACAAAGTTTACAGATTTACATCGGTCAGTTCGAACATCATTTCATAAAATTCACATTTATCCGCGTTTTTCATGCGTTACGAGTTGGAAATTATAGGATTATTTTATAAAATCGTGCTTTGCATTACGCACAAGCAGATATTGGTCCTACCGTGCATCGCGGTAAATCATCTTCAATTATTCGTGACAACGCGACACGTCGTGTCGCGGATAGTCAATAGCAGTAGCAACGGTTCTGCGATTGCCAATGCGAAAGTGTACGCCAACATTAACGGTACATTGCCAAAAATGATTATAATACGCGGTTGTGCGGTGCGCATTTTCGCCAAGAAATTTCACATATTTCGCAAAACGTCAAACAGAATCTGTTTCGCAAAACGCTTCGGTAGAAAATAACCTGGGCGGATCTAACTCGAAAGATCATTATTAGATCATCTGAATATTTTCGCTTAAAAGTGTATTATTTCGAAACACGTGCACATAAATATCCTTATTTTGATTATATCTCACAATCTCACAGTTGAAAACTGGAATATTTCTTATAATCACAGACTTTTTTTTTATGTAGTGAATCTAAATCCGTTTGAAGGATGTAAAATGTAAAATGCGTCAAGAAAGAAAAGAGGAAAGAGGAGGGTATGAATTCTTTATCGCATCCCCCTGCGTTCGAATCAACGAACGTTGGACGAGTTGACGCGCCTCTCGAGTGCATCGCTCCTGATTGAAGCTGCAATGAACGCTTGCTCCCCCTTCGCCGATAACGCGTCGAAGTCTTCACGAAGGGCAGATAAGAGCAAAAAGAGCGTAATCGGAAGAGGACTAAAAAGAAAAGCGGTGGAGAGGCGAATAGAAGAAGAGTTATCGCGCTCGTCTGGTCGTCGTCGCGGAGGATAAGGAGGAAGAAGAGCAGCGAGGAACGACAGAATGCATGAGAGAGAGAGAGAGAGAGAGAGAGAGAGAGAGAGAGAGAGAGAGAGAGAGAGAGAAGAGAGAGAGAGAGAGAGAGAGAGAGAGAGAG
>NW_012130066.1:503070-510418 GCF_000143395.1 Atta cephalotes
GAGAGAGAGAGAACAAGGAGAAAGAGTAGACGAGAACGGGAAGGAGAAGAACGAGGAGAGAGGCTGGAGGGAGAAAAGACCGAGAGGGTGGAGGAAGAAGTCACGGAGCAGTAGTGGAAACGAAGGTGGAGGTAGTGGCGATGCGATGGAGGTAGATGGCCACGATCAGTCCGCGTGGCGAGGATCACCGTCTGATATTATTTTATATTTTAATAATACGTACTTATACGTAATATAAATTTTCTCTATTTTTTTCTGTTTTATTTCGGAGCCCAATTAAATTTTGTTTTGTAATTATTTTCTTTTTTAATTATGCCTAAGAATTAGCTATTATTATAGTAAAAAAATAAGCAAAGTAAAAAAAATAATTGTCCTTTACATTAATTTAATTATTATTTTAACATTTAGCTCAATTGTTACACGAAAAGAAAGGTTTTAAAATTAAAAGATTTAAAATTTTGCTGAATATAAATCTGAAGATAATTTTTTTGGAAACTCAAATTAATTATATAGAGAATATCAAGTTTTTTTGCATCATTACTTATTATTTTTAAGTTTCTAAAATTATTTTGATAGTCCAACAAAATTATTTTCAGATTTGTGTCTAGCAAAATTTTAGATTTTTCAATAAACTTGTTCCATGTATGCTTTGTCTACCTGCGAATTGTATTTTATATATTTAGGAATACTATTGTATTATTGCAAGAGAGAAGAAGGAACTCAGGGATGACTTTTGGTAATTATTTAAGCGTACAAATTTACATATTATATATTAACTTTATCTTCGCGGGCACCATACGCGGGATAAGAGAAACGCAAATGTGCGGATTCTCGCCGTGGGCGCGAATGGCCGTGGTTACGGATCTGAAGGTGGCGATACCGACGGCGGCGGTGGTGGCAGGATGGTGGAGGCAGAGGTTACGCCGCGCTGCAGGGACGAGAAAACGACATGCGAGGGAGCGACGAGGAAGGTGGCCACATGGAAGAAGGGGAAAGATCGTCGGAGAGGGAATGGAGGACCTGCACCGACGACCCTGAGATATGATAGCCCAGAGGTGGCCAACCGATTCCGAACCGAGCCCTTCAGAAGGTAATCACCGACAGCTGTTGAAGCGGACAAGTCTTGTACAAACTTTTACGAAAACCTATTCGCATTGAGAGCAACTAGCGAAGCCAGATCGAACGTTCTCTCCCTAACTGTTTAACTATTACCTAATCAAATTTGTGAAAAGAAAACTGAAACTTTATCGAATAAATCGAGTTGCAGATTTTAGAAGATGCATCATTATCGAGCTGTCGACAGCAGATTGTCACGGTCTAATAGTCTTTGCTCCGAACAAAAGCGCTCATAGATATAGAGAAATTTAACGAGAAAGTCATTTTTTTTTATCATGCAAGAAATATCGTAGAATTTTTAAGAAACTGCGGAAATAAGTAACAATAAGCGAAGTGTCGACACTCGACGTATCCAAGGCAACTTGACTGCGACCGCGATTTGCGTTGGATGATCACCCCGGTGATAGCCGGTTATCATGCCTCCCCACTATCTCCCGTCTCGCTGCCCTCCCTGGCCTTTTTCCACCTCCGCCGACGAGCAACGCCGTTCCTCGATCCCTTCGCCGCGCCGTTGTCTTTCCTCCCACCCCCGCCTTCGGTTCCAACAACCTTCCGTCTAGACGGCGCGCGCACGCACACACGACTGGTGCGGCCGTCTCTACGAGTACGGAGAGATACGTTGGGCGGTGTGTATTAAGCGGCGTTCACACACGCGCAATGTCACGTCGCCCGCAGGCACGCGCCGGCGATAAAGCCTGAATAGGAAACCGCCGCCGCCGCCGCCACCACCACCACCGCCGCCGCCGCCGCCGCCGCCGCCGCCGTCGTCGTCGTCGTCGTCGTCATCGTCGTTAGATCGTACGTGAATCGGAGGAAAAGCGCAATATTGTGCACGCGTCGTCTGCGCTTGACGGCACGCTCCGTCTCGCGCGACTCATCCTTGTCGTACAAGGTACGGCTATAAAATCTCGCATTTCGCAAGTAGCACCAAGTATCTTATATACAATAAAAGTTTCCTCTTATACCAGCGGAGAACATAAGCTTTGTATCTACAACACTCCTTCGTAGTCGCTTCAAGTCGCGTTTATTGCTATACATTACAAATTGCGTTACAAATTTTTTTTTCGAAGAGAAGTTTTACCAAAATATATCATCATCGGCACCGAAAAAAGTTTTTGGTTGTTTCAACTAGAATTATAACAGACTTACAATCTTATTTGTAATTTTTATTACCCGTTTCTACCAATGCAGTTTAATCTTGATTTCATTAATGCTTCATCTTTTTCTAATTTTAAGAATTAAAAGAGAATGAAGGGTAAGTTGGATGATTAAACTGATAAGGTGCGAGATTAAAGTTACATCGATAAAAACGGGTATTAACGATTGTAATGATACGTTACGTTGCGCAGATATTGGAAGCTTTCCAGCAGAGACAAATCGACACAAGAACCATTCTGTTTTTGTTTCTCATTGATTATTGAACAAAGATAGAATGACTCTTGTTTCAATTTTCTCTTGCTGGTAAGTTCTCTATGTATATAATAGAAAAGCTGCGCGAAAACAATATAATGTCGCTACCATCATTAAGAGTTACAGAATAAGGTCTTTAATCAGAAATTTTAATTCGTCCATTTTCAGCCAGAATTCCAATTAATGTAGACTCTTTTTCTATACAATGCATGATTACGAAAATTTCGCAGCGTGAGAATTTTCGTCGTGAGAGACTTCCACGTGCATGACGGAGGACAGTTTTCTTGTCCGATCTGATCTCGTCCGCTTGGCGCGAAATACACGAGACGAAAAGAGCGACGTGAAGATAATTATACGCGTTATATCGCCGGACGTATATGAAGCGGTTAATTCGGGCTGGTAAACAACGTTGGAATTCCGCGAGTGTGTCGCGAGCGCACAAACACCGGCTGCAACGACGACGACGGAGGCAGCAGCCGGGTCTGTGCCGCTCTGCTCATCTCATAACAGTTGGGCGTCTGCATGTCGCTCGGTAAATAAGACCGAGAAACGCCTGAGGAAAGGAAAGATGTCTCATCCCACCCCCTCCTCTCTCTCTCTCTCTCTTTCTTTTTCTCTCTCTTTCCTCACGCGATGATGACTACTACGCATAGTGCGCGCGTATAACAGACATTGGGATCCGCCGATGAACGAAACAAACGTCGGAGACAGACAGTTCGCCGACGACGGGCGACCTTGGCCGCGGCGAGGAGGTGAGCGAGGTCGGCGAGGGCTCACGTTCGCTCGTTCGCTCGTTCGCTACTTCGCCGCTGGGTGTCCCTTAAGGTGCGACTTCACCAATGACGATCGGATAACGTCGCGAAGAGTTGCCCTCTTGTGCACCCGCGTACGCGCGCGCGCGAGCTCACCTTTCTTTCGTTTTCATCTCTTTTGCTTCTTTTTCCCCCTATGTCTCTCGCGCTTTATCCGGTCGTGTTTCTCTTACTCCTCTCTTTTTTGGTCCCTTTCTCTCCCTCGCTGTTTTTCGTCCCTCATCGTATCCCGACCGGCGTCACCGCCATTACCGGCCGCCCCGGCTTTCTCTCCCTCTTACTTTCTTTTTCTCATACTCACGCCGGTTGCTCGGACAGCCGTGCGTTCACCAGCACGGTCTCACGGGTGCGGGTGTGAGAAATCGTCGGCGCGACCGACCAACCGACCAACAGACTGTTTCTGTTTTTTTTTTTTTTTTTTTATAGGAAACGACGATGACCGATCGACGTCTAGTAGTATCGTAAGCGTGCGTGTACGCACTCATGTGTGTCACGTGCGTATCTACACACGCGCTCCCTCCACTCGTGATCGGAGGCAATGTCGAATCTTTGTCGAGAGTACCGACCATTCGCTAGTCGCAGTTACGTTCTTTTTATTAGATCGAGGTCGTTTTATTGCGTCACAATAGGCGATTAATAGAACTAATAGAACGCACGCAGAAATCTACGTCTACAAATATGGATTGAGTCTATGATTTCGTCACCCCGTTCGTTCCCCCTGGTTCACTTGTGATGATCGAATCATTTCGATATATTTTTTATATTATGATGATTTTGAATAATGTATTTTTTTGTAAACCTATCTATTATTTTATTGAAAAATAAGTCGAGGTATAATTAAAAAGCAGAAGAGTAAATAATTAATTTGTTTGATACTAAAAATCAAGTTTGTGAATTAAATTTCATGGATGAATATATGTTTACTTCTATGTAATATTGTATTTTGAAACTTAGCTTTTAAGATATTTAATTTGCAAAAAAATAATTTTATTCTATTTCAGGATAGAAAAAACCAAACCAAATTTTCATTGGATAGTTATATATTGTCCATAAAATAATCTTGAGTTTTCCCTCCTAAAATCACTATTAATTATTAATTTTTGAGAGAACAAATTAATGAAACGAATGGAAACGTCAATATGATATGTGACATAATGAATATATGACATAATGATACCTGACATAATGAATGATATTTCTTTTATAAGAATTCTCTTAGAAGATGAGAAGATAAATATTAAATAGCCTGTATTTAACATTATATAGAATATAATAGAAGTACCAAACGAGGGATCATTATTAACTATTGCTATTTTTTAAATTAATATTATATTTTTTTATAAAAGATTCTGAATTTTTTACTTTCCAATTATTATGTCCTTCATATAAATAACAATTTTCACACATTATTTGCTTAATTTTTTATAGTAATTTTTTCGCTTTTTAATGAATAAAAAACGAAAGTTGATACTTCTTTCTAGTGTTAAAAATTTACAACCAATGAGTTAAAATCGTTATATTTGATTTAATACTTGAAACATTATGACTTTTTTCATCTCTATGCGGAAAGGACCGTTTTGCAGAATTATCTAAACAAAACTAGATACAAATCTGAAAATAATTTTGTTGAATCATCAAAATAATTATATAAGACGCTCAAACTAATTGCTATAGAATGCCAAAACTTTTTACAGCATTATTCATTATCCTTAAAATTTCTGTAATTCACTTCAGCAAAACTCAATTCTTTCCGTTTATTATATATTCTATTCTTCTCGTCTGAAGTTAAAATTAAACAATACTCATTTTCCAAAATTCCAAAAAATGAACTATTTCGCTAATTGTTGGAACATGATATTCAGTAACGCAACGATTGCATTTCATTGCATAATACGTGAATACAATATTTAAGAACGGAACGATCGTACGTTCCGCATGCGAATTAATCGAGTAACTCGATCTACGACGCATTAATCTTGAACTGAAGCAGTATCGATCGATCGACGCGCCGGTGGGGACCGAAATAACGAGCCGATATAATTTCAAGCGTAATTTCATCCTCCACTGAATGCGATGCGGTGCGTTGCGATGCGATGCGCGCGCGAATTAACAGGATCGATTGTAATGCCCCGTTGTTATGACTAACTCGCGCAAATTACGCGCACTTAAACGCTCACATTGAGTCGATTTTCCGTTTGACCCTTCGGGACTTTGTCCGTCCACAAACTTTTTCGCTGCGCTATTTACACGGTAAAGTATAACCGATTCCATTGCGAAACAATGTTAGCGTGCAATCACTTCATTGTTTCCGCATGCCTGCCTTTTGATGCGTTTTAATAACTGCGATGGAAATTTATACGCACTTTTCGTGAATCCGATTATTAAATCTCGCAATTAGACGAGAATTAGTTCAAAATAAAATTGCATGTTTCGATGATACGCCTAGAGTTTCATATTTGTATTAAATTGCAAACGTTTTGCTAATCCGCATTAGCCTTGATTAGTTTCGAAATATCATTGTTAACAAGCAACTTTGCAATTATTAATTCTTTAATGTGCTCTCCATTTTTCATTTGAATGTAAAATAAACTAATCACATTAAGAAACAGCTTACAAAGCTGCTATTTCTACTGAACGAGTTATTAAAAATCTTTTTTATCACAATAGTTTAAATGCAACAGATATATGATTAATTTTAAAATCAATCTAGTACGGTTTCATTGTTATTCATTAAATTGATTCAATCTGTAAATTATCCTGTGTTAGTAAATAGAAGAATCAATCATTCAATTATAGTCATTTTTTATTTTTGCAATCTGTAAAAACAACGTATTGCTGCCACGGAGATGTTTAATTTTTTTTAAATCAATTTTTTAAAATCATTTTTAATTTCTTTCAATCAACTATTATCGGTGCAGTATCGGAAATCGAGACATCCTCGATATATCATGCATCCAAGATCATTCAGTAGAAAGAAAGAGAGAGAGAAAGAGAATGAACATTCGCTGAACGAGCGAACGCGCGGAACGCGGATGATTTTTGCGATTCGTGCGACGACACGCCGGGTTAATCAGCCGGTGGATCAGCACCCGCGATACACATACACACGCGCGCGCGCGCGCGCACACACACACACACACACACACACACACACACACCACGCACGTATATACACACGGCACGGTGTCTGGTGGCGTGGCGGACGTGTCGCGTGGGAGCGAGACGAGGGGCGAAACAAAGTGTAAGAGAGAAAGAGAATGTACGGGGTGGTGAGACTCGACTGGCTCTCCTCGTCCTACAGGGAGACGAGACGAGACGCGACGCGGCACGACGCTTCGTGAAAAGAGGAGCGAGAGGAGGAGGAGGTAAATGCGGCCACTGCGCCGCCGGCGGCGGCGGCGGCGGCGACGACGGCGGTGGCGGACACAGCGATGGTGCGGTGGGAGCCGTAGGGGAAACGGCTCTGTGGCTTCAGAGTAAATGGAGGGGTGTTGGAGGGATAGGAGGAAGGGCGACGAAGTCGACGGTGCTGCGGCCTGACAGACACCGAACGCGTTCAGTCTGCCGCTGAACCTGGAATGCGTCGGGTGTTGTGTCGACGAGCGTCGCCGTCGCCACCGCCGCCGTCGCGACACATAGGACCGTCCTCTCATCGCTCCGATTCCTAGCGCGCGTCGCGATCGCGTGCGGAGGCGACGCTGAACACGACAAAGGACTCTTCTTACTCTTCCGTTCCATTTGAACTCGCGGCGTGTCGTCGCGTTGGACCAAAGAGAGTCAGCACGAATCGCCAGACACGAATGAGAATAATATCATCGTCTGCGCGAAACAGAGTTTTATGTGACACACAAAACTCCCCGGCGACGCCGTACGACTTTCGCAACGGCCGTGCGACGCGCATTGACGTTTCTCATCTGCCGAGCTCTCGGCTGTTCTCGGCTATAGCGGCGGGAACTCGGCCAACAGCCTGTTCCTCTCGCCGCTTATCCCTCGCCGGATCTCTCTCTCCC
>NW_012130066.1:511255-514553 GCF_000143395.1 Atta cephalotes
GGACGGTCGGCCGGAGGGAGGAGAGAGAGAGAGAGAGAGAGAGAAAGAGAAAGAGAGAAACTTCCTCCTCTTCCTCCCCTCCCCTTGCAGCGATATACGACGGCAGAGAAGGGGATAACACGACAACGGAGTCGCGCTGCTGCTCCCATTAGACGCAGGCCGTTAAACGACCGTAACGCTTATGGTCAAGTGGGATCGCTGACGGAGCGCGGAGCACCGGATACAATCGAATTAAGTGGGAACGGGGTCGCTTCCTCCTAACGGGCCCCGCCGATCGATCGTCGTCGGTGGACCAAGCTACGGGAATCGAGTGCCCCACGGCAGTGTTACTTCTCGCGAAAGAGCGTCGCGATATATCAGGACGTCGCGCGTCGCGTCACGTCGTGATCCATCGAATACTTCATCCGGCCGACGGCTCTTCGAGCGGTGAAACGTTGCCGCTTCCCTGTGAAAAATAGTAATTACAAGTGACCGAGTCGGTGTGATTTGTCGCGACGACGGCGACGACGACGACGACGACGACGATAAGAGCGAGAAGAACTTTAGCACGAGTTCGTGGAAATCACGGTGGGCAAAAGTGTTGTCAGTTGTGGTGCGTTTATGTCAACTCGACGAGGCCGGTCGACGGTCAGTGGTTGTTTCCGGCACGCCGACGACAACCTGGCGGTTCCTCCGTTCAAATGAAGCTGAGGCGTCGCTACATGCAGACGCTCGGCGTCTCCGTGAAACAGCTGCGCAGGAAATTACTCGAGCTGGGCGCGCGAATCCTCCACGTCCAGGGGTCGAAACCGCGCGACATGGCACTAGTGGTACGTGTGTCAAGAATATACTCTCGACGATGCATCCTCGTTCGTCGCGTCGATTTAACTTCGCACGTGCGACGATGCAACGATCGAATCATTTAAAGATGTCACGTCGCCGTGGAAGATATTTTAAAGAAGACCACGTAGTCTTTGCGTTATTCATAGAATTGTAAATTTTACTTTCATATAGTCAAACGTTAACGATACTTTTTTTGATGCAAAGATCAAAATCGGTGTAATGGGTGCACTTTCCAGCAAGAGACGCAGATAATAGTGTAATACAAATGTTAAAAATGAAATGGTTCACTGTGTTATATTGTGTCACTTGTGTCTCTTGCTAAAAAGCACCCAATATCTGTGAATTAAAAATTTGACAGTCCGTTATAAAGAAAATGGTGCATATGTTTATCTATGATATGTAGAATATATAAGATGTTTTTCTGTGAACGTCTATTTGTAACTTTTATATGTCCGAAAATTGAATTCGGTCTTTCCTCAGCTTCCCTTAGAATTTATTCGCCATTTTGCAATCTCCATTATTAAACATCCTGTTAATCAAGTCTCAAATGAAATTTCCGTTAAAGTAAAACTAATTTAAAGTTAACCAGAGACAAGTTTCCTGCTCATCCATTTAATAGATGCTTGAAACTTAATTTTGTGAAAACCGTTCAATTTCCAATGTAAATATCTTCATAAAATCAAACTGATAAGATCGATTAAATAAGCTGTCATTAAAATTTCAAACGGTTATGTTGGAGTGCTCTGTATATCATACAATTGCATTTTCACGTCCATTAATTTAAGAGTTATTAATGAGAAAATATATAATGCTCGAAATGTCGAGCAATTTTAAATGTCTTTAATCCATTTATTATTCACGAACGGAATAGCGAGCGCGGCTACTCTATTTTCTAAAGACGAACCGTTGTATATTTACGATCGCCCGCGAATATTTAATCCCGTGGTTTTAGGCGAAAATATTGTACGAGATTTTATTTCACCTGACAGAGAGCCCCAACACACACAGTAGCGAAAATGAATTACGACGGACATACGATGCGCCATGTCGGTGAAAGTGTTTTATGTGACTAGTGCGTGAAAAAAAAAAATCAATTCCACCGAGGTAACCCTCGGTGTGCTGCACCTTGCACAAGTGATTTACATATGTAACATGAAGGGGTAATCGGTAGAACCTGGTGCATCCGACATAGTTTTGAATTTCAAAGCTCAAGCCAGAAATTTAATGAAATTCCTGCATAGATTTTTGTTTAGATTTCAGATTTTAGAATAAGATTTTCCTTTAGAATAAAATTCTACCTTTTTATTATATTTAATCTTAATAATTCACAAATCTTCATACGCTTCTTCTTGAATTTTCTTTTAATTTTGTTAATATTTCATAATCTTGTTAATATTTAATATTAATATCTAATATTAAAGTTTATTATAGAATTAGAGAATCTCTTTTTTTTATCAGTACATTTTTTTATTACATTCCTCTTCATATAACAAAGACATATATAGCTTTTAAATACAAAAGTCTAAAAAAAGGTGACCTTATTTTTTTTATGTAAGAATAGTTTTTGAAGATTAACGCAAATAAAATTTGGAGGAAAAAAAAAAAGAGGAAAGCACAATACGGTTTTATTATTCACATTGTTCACAATTTTTCTATTTAAAAAATGGAAAATTTGTTTGAGTATTTTGTACATAACAGAAAAAGTAAATATTGTAGAATAATATATACAATTTTACCGTATATAAATGTAGATATAAAAATTCTTAATATCCTGAAGATGATAATAAGAATTTGAAGCGTGGACATTTAATATTTCTTGATACGGAACTAGTACACGTCCGGACGGTATCTGGAACAAGACCTATTCCGTCGTTTTCCCTCTTTCTCCCTCCTTGGGAGGACGAGTCGAGCGAGTGTCGCGATGATGAGGACCAGGGAGGCGAACGGGGGTGGAAAGACGCGCTCGGGAATGCTCGCGTCAAACTTGGAGCGAGAGGTGGTATAATAAAAGAAGCGGGGAACGCGAAGGAGGCCGTTACACTGTCTGCCTTGTATGTTTCTTCCGTCTGGCCCAGAATGCGAGGCAGGCTTTCACTGCAGTTTTCTCGTCTGGATCGGCAGCTCCGTTCCCTCGTATTGTTTTCTCTTTTGCACGCTGATGGAAGTAGCCTCTCTCTTCTCTCGTCTACCACGAAAGAAACATCAAGCGAACGTATACGTCGGTCGATACCTTCACGTGGCATTTTTAAATGTCATCAGCCTGCAATTTCCGAGGTCGGTCTCGCGAGCACGAGTCTTGGAGATGGCAGTCGTTCATTAGTAGGTTCTGCGACACGCTGACCTTTAACTTTAGAGAAATCCTTTCAGAAAAAAAGAGAGAAGGTACTGTGAGATCTCAAAAATCTTTCAAGTTTCATGAATTTTTTTTTGACGAGGTCATATGAACTGCTTCATCAAATTAAATACTATAAATTTT
>NW_012130066.1:517267-518113 GCF_000143395.1 Atta cephalotes
TTTATAGTATTTAAAATTAACTGGAAAATGAGGCCGTCCATTTATGCTTGACGCTTACATCGTCGAAATGCTTAATATTTTATGTTAGATCTTCATCATTCGATGAGAAACGCTCGAATTGTATTTAATTCATGATTAAATTTTTTTGTAAAGAATAATTTAATTCAATTAGCTTTATTAAATCTTAAAGTAAATCCAAGATGATTTTTCATTATTAATTGTGTAAAAAAAAATCTGCATAAATTTGTCAAAAAATGTATCACTACTAAACATTCTTAAATTTTTTTTAAGTAGATTAATTAAAGACAGTGAAAAATATTACAAATTATTATATGAGATGATATATTTTATTATAATATTGTTTTTAAAGACGATATGAAAATATAAAAACATGTTCATGAGTATTTTCTCATATTTTCTTTGTACTTGTAATTTTTTCCTCTGTGTATATAAACAAGACAATTTATTCTGGATCTGTATTCTGTATATATACTGCTAGATCTAATACTGCTCCAACACACAAATTGAAAAATGTCCCGTTCTGCCGAAGATCATAAAATGGTCTTAAAGACGTTCCGTTTTATGAACCTTCTTTTCAACTAGAACTCCGTTTATCCATGACTCTACGAAAGCGATAAAAATGTCGACTCCGTTGTAATGTTCTCGACGTCGCTTTGCGCGATAAGCAAGTCGTAAATATATTACACGAGATTTCGATTCATTATCGTGTACACAAAAAAAGTTCAACAAATGTGTAAACTGTTCAATTTTAAAAATACGGAAATTGATAAATAGATTTCTCTTACAATTGTAGAACTTTTTGATAAAATTTCTCTCTCTCTCTCT